>NW_005842420.1:513423-526666 GCF_000455745.1 Alligator sinensis
TGCAAAAATGAAGTTTATTTCCTACCTATTGGGACTTTTTACCATCTTGTATCATCTACACTTTTCCCAGAGCCTGATGAAGGGACTTTGATCCTGAAAGCTTACAGAAAAGGACAATTTTCTTGCCATTTTCCAGTTGGTCTAATAAAAGGTATCATTTTGGAACCATGAGTTCTAGTTTTTTGTATATTCATTCTGTGTTGCTCCTTGTCAACTCCCTAACATTTACTCCAAGAGCAGTAGTGACCCCATCATGTCCCCACATGTGGAGACCCAATATGCAGGAAGACCATGTAGGTAGACAATGGGGGAATGTGACTACTCTATGAGCTTCCTGAGAGGAGGAAGGGTAAGGCCATGATCTGTCCCCAAAAGCACAGCTCTCTGACCTCACTCGCTTTCCTCTTCAGTAGTAACAGGCTGAAGTTTTTGTGCTCATTATATTATATTCACTAGGAAATACAATGCCAATAGTAATGGGAATGGATTTCAATCACAGTTCTGTATTATGTGTAAGAAATTCTTCATTTTTCCTTTAACTTTCCTCAACCTTCCACTGTTGAAATTTATACACACACGTATTTAAAATTGAGCATTTTTAGTGATGCTTGCATTTATTATAATAATTTTCTACTTCTCTTAAATGAGTAAATATTAAAAGAGGAAACTATAAAAAAAAAGGTTTGGGGAAAATGAGAAGTCCTATCAATTCCATTTTTTTAAGATTGGCAAAAAAAACAGTGTGCAGTTTCAGATAATTACATGTAATCCCCAGTAATCCTCCACAGACAGCGTGAATTGGCAGTCATTAGTATGCTTTTCAATCTCTTATTTTGCATACATATCAACTTGTATAGGGTGTTAGTCCCCTTTCTGACTCCCCTATTAGAGATGGGAAATATTCTACTGGAAATGATAAGAAAATAGAATTGAAGAAAATAGTCTTCCAACTTCAGAGGAAAGACACGGGCAAGAACATCATCTAATATCAAAAAGTAATAGTATATTTTTCCTTAAAGACTTGAACAATGAAATGCACAGACTTGTTTTTGGCACTTTATATTGAAAGCTGTGTGAATAATAGGATTTGGATTGCTGGAAGTTTTGAAAAATTGATAAAAGGATATGGGGTCAATCAAAATTTTTTTTCTTGAAATTTCTTTACCAAATGAAAAAAATATATATATTTTAGGTTAAAGGAGCTGTTTCATTTTGATGCACTTTTGGTAAAGGCAAAGAAGATATTTGAATGAATGCAACTAAGGCACCATCCATAAAAACTCTCTTAAATCCTATATTCCAGTGGTTAAATCTCTCAGCTGGGAGAACAGACACTTGAATTATAGACCCAACAGTAATAATTATATAATTATGAACAATTGAACAGCTTCAGTAGGAGCAATTGGCACAGACTCAACCAAGACTACCTTACAGCTTGTTAGTTAGTTAGGATACTCTTCTGGAGAGATGGGAAACCTCAGATATATGCTTTGAAATAGGCAGGAAGAGATGTAAATCTAGCTCCCTTCCACACTATCTGAGTACCCTAAACACTGGGTAATGGCAGGGCATGAGGGCGAAGTCTTTCACCTCCTGTTTTTTTTTTTAATTGCATCTAAATCCCATTGTGACAATATTGGAATGTTTTATTTTAGAAAATCCCAAAATGAACAACTTTTGACATTTTAGGGTTCATTTTTTTCAGCTGAAGGGATTTGCCAAATTCAACCTGAAGCTTTTGGTGAACATGTGATTTGCTGAATATGTTTTACTCAGCTCTATTTCAACTTTTCTGTACAATAAAGGAAACAAATATTACTCTAATATGAATAAAAAGCCTCATTAAATTGCTGTTGGATAAGTGGACACATCTGTTAACAGTAGCAAAGACACAGATTCTTTAAGGAGCTCTATTTGGTAAAACCCTGTATGCATTAGGACTTTGCATTGTATTTTGGGGAGGACAAGTTAGTAGGGAGGAGCTAACTTGCTGCAGAATAACAGCCAGAGGGATGAAAAGCTGATCTTGCTATAAGCAGCTGGAGAATTGTCATTGGGGCCAGATTTTTACCAAAAGTGTTCAATCGCACAAACTGTTATTACTGCATATTTCATAGTTTCATAGTTGTTAGGGGCAGGAAGAGACCTGACAGATCATCGGGTCCAGCCCCCCGTGCACTTGGGCAAGAAAGAATGCTGGAGTCAGTAAGATGGGCATCAAGACACTTTTTGAAGATTGCCAGGGTGGGTGACTGTACTACCTCTGGTGGTTTGTTCCAGACCTTCGCTACTCAACTTGTAAAGAAGTTTTTTCTTATGTTAGTTTGAAGCAATATTCAATCAACTTGTGCCCATTATTTCTTGTCCTCCCCTCTGGGGTCTTGGTGAATAGTTGCTCCCCCAGGCCCTGATGTACACCCCTGATGTACTTACAGGCTGCCACCAAGTCCCCTCTGAGTCTTCTCTTCTCCAGGCTGAACAGTCCCAAATCTTTCAGCCTCTTCTTGTATGACCTAGTCTCTAGGCTTCTAATCAAGCACGTGGCCCTCCTTTGGACTCTCTTTTGGACAGAGTTATTATATTCTGAGTTTCTGTATCATTGACTTCAGTGGGGGTTAGATTGTGTTTAAGGAACAATGAGAGGAAAAAGTAAGGAAATAGTTTTGGGAACAATAATAAACAGTATATTCAGGCTGGGGGGAATAGAAGGCTTTGAATCTCTAAAATGGCCCACTAAGACCACGTGTAAAACAATCAAAATCATCATCAAATACCCCTACTTAGGAAAAGGAGATTCTGGACTCAATTAAATAAAATATAAATATTTGTTAAATTGTGTACTAACCAGATCCTGTGGAATACGTTAAGGAGAGTATTCAATAACACTAAGAAAGGTTAAATGTTAATTTGCACTATAAGTATGTAATGTATCACTATGCTACTTTGAACTGTTTGCTATTTAACAAGTGTTAAATAATCTATCAGTAAAATATATCATTATGGATTTAGACTATCAAGGGTCATTCAGCATTAACAAAGAGCTGCGTACTTTGATAGATTTTAGATTTATCCTCACAACAAATTATTTTTTCAAATTGAACTGCTTAAGAGCTTCTTAAACCTGTGTTAAACCAATTTGAAAACGAGATACTATTAATGTGATGTGGTTATTACCCCCTAAACTACTTTAATATGCATTTATATATCATTTGCATCACTGAAAATGTCTAATTAAGACACATATTTGAAGCTCATAATGTTAATTTCCCTATTGAAACAAATAGAATTAATATGTTGTAATTTGATGTTAATAGATATAATATTGTAGAAATTAAAATCAGACAGGCATTTTCATCTAACACCTTTTTTTTTATATTTAGCATCATGAAGAACATAGTCTGCCTCATATCCACTGGCTCTGTCAACTGTTTCTTGTATGTACTAGTAAAAGCAACAGAATACCATTGATAGCACTTAGATCTGCTGAGAGGTTATTTGTGCAACTGCTATAGAAGCAAGTTCTAAATCTTAGTTTGACATTTCTTTTCACAGGCAGAGAAATTGCCTCTGCGTGCAATGTTCAATCAAGGGAAAATATTAACATGCAGGAGCAAATTTAACATTTATACACAAATCATTTTTCCTCTTGCACATTAATTCCAAGTTCAACAAAATGACACAAGTGGAATGTGACAGTGAAATAGGAAAACTGTTCTTTATTAGGTCAAATGAGAAAAACCTCCAGAAGTAGATTAGTTTTACAAGAAATAAGAGTTTAAGCAAAATAAAAAGTGACTGAGACTGAACAGAAAAATGGTGGGTATTTAAGCAATGTGAATTAAGGCAACAAAATTCATTAGGAAAGGATGCCTAAACTAGGAAAGGGAAGTCATGCTTATGGCATGCTGGCAGTTTTGGAGCATTAATAAAATTTCACAACATCATATAAGATCATAATAATATACTCATTTAAAAAATGTATTTTTCAGATGGCTTTTCATAACAGATTCACAGTGATATGAAGACGTTTTAATAACTTGCATTTATAGCAAACACATTATATAATGCATTTATATATTGAGTTTATAAAATTATGAATATTTTGGTTCAAATCACAGTATAATTGCAGCAGGTAAATACAATGTGTGTTAGTAATAAATGTCATTAAATGGGAATGGTGCTGCTGACATACTTTTCAATTCAGGACACATGCTTTTCAAATGCTAGTCATAATTAAAAATAAGGTCAGAAGTCAGAATTAAAAACCATAAGTACTTTCAGGACATAAGTAAAAATCAATCTGAAGGTCTCTTATTTCACAATGGTCTGTTTCATAAAATGGCTTTAGAATTTACTATTGATGGTAGGTTTTGACCATATACCTAGAATTGGTAACATAGGTGATGTTTGTGTATGTATGTATGCACATATGTACACACACACACACACACACACCACTTTGGATTAAGCTTGTGCTTTAACTTTGTCTTTTAGTCCAATATTACCTTACGTATTTAATTCTAACACAATTAATTTTAGCTTCCCTAATCACCAGAAGATGCTGTATGTGTTCAGCCTTAATATGTTTTTTTGATCTGTTTGCCTCAGATTTGAAGTGATTTTCCTTGACTTTCTTTGAGGGTTTCTCTCCTAAGGAAAAGATTAAATACTTTTGAGTATGACTCAGTATGTCTACTTGTGAGGTTGCTAATTAGAGATAATTATACTTTGATTGACCTATCTTAGATGAATGTGCTCTGATTTTGCTTGAATCCACATGACTTAGGAAGTTTAGAGTTGTTACCTATAGTTATCAATTGTATTAATGATTAAAAGGTGGATATACTTGATCTATATCAGTCTGCTTTTTACTGTAGCTCTACTGTGTATTTTAGTTCATGCAGTTACTTTTGTCAGTGCTGATTTAAAACAAACAGATGAACACTTTTTCATACTTTGAATCATAATAACATATAGCTCTTTTAATTCATCTGCATAGAAATTGTCATATTTATTTAACTGGAAGTTTAAAACTGCAGCTCCACATAGCTCTGAAATTCAAAAAATATAATTATCTGTGACCAATTCAGTGTTATATGTAACTACTGATAGTTAACAAATAGCACTTCATATCTTTTCAGCCTGTTAAAAGCCAAAGAAGCTATATTTAGTATATTTTATACCATTTTCCAAAACGTTCACATCAACCCTGACTATCTGTATAAATAGAATAAAGCTGTCTATCCCCACCTAGTGGATAAAATCTTTAAATGAAATGGTAAAATAACACCATTGTGTGCTGCATGTTGAAACCGATGCAACTTTAATACTGTATTTCCTATTAGAATTAAATAATGAATACAGCTAACAACATCTGCATAGATTAAGTAATTGAGGCTCATGGGTTTTGTTGATAGCAGTAATTTCAAGGGCAGCTTTAAATGGTTCTAGACAGCTTTATGGAGCATTTTAGATGTTGTCTGTGCTTTGTGGAACTCATTTGACTGAAAAAGTACAGGCTTCTTTTGGATCCTGTAGTTCTATAGTGAGCAAAGTTCTATAAATATTTTACACAAGTTGCCATACAAAAAAGAGGGTGTAAGAAAATGAAAGTACTCTGTGTAACTGCTTTGGGTAATAAATAACAGTTGCTAACAGTGATACTACTACCAGAATATAAGACCACACAACACTTACTTGATTCAAGTGACATCATATAATATGAAATAAATTTATTTAATAATGTTTGTTTTATGTCCCTATATGTTTCACAGTTTTGCACTGTATGATGCTAATTATTCAGCAGGTGAAAGAATGGGTAAATTTCCATTAGTTGATGGAAAGGAGATGCCCTATTAAGACTAAGGTTTCAAGTCTGCTCTGAATTTCTATTAAGCACTGTCTTTCTTAAAATTAGGCATGTGACTCCAGGACTCAAATTCAGTTAGGTGCCCAGGATCTCTATGCCTTGAATAGAAAGAAATAAGAAGTGGCATTACTCCCAAGGGTAAGCTTCCCTTATGTTTGCTGTCCTTTCAAACCTATGAATTTGCATTCCTTCCCACACAAACCTAATTTCTAGGCTATAGGGCAAAAGGGAGCTACAGCTGCCTCCTTTTCCACTAGGCATATGTAACATAGCATACATCTATCAGATCCAGCCCTGCTAGGGACTTAGTTGCAGGGATGTCTGTTTTGTGAAATTTAAATAGAGTGAAGTAGAGTATAGGTGCATAGACAAGACAATGACACTTCTGAGAGTGTAGCCACCCCTGAGCATATACAATAGCCATACTCAGGCACAGAAATCAGTTTTCAGTAGGACCCTAGGATACCTAGAACTTTTTAGACAGACAAGGTTCCTTGGGTGAATTTGATATCTTTTATTAGACCAACCCAAATGGTTGGAGAATAGTTATTAAGCAAGCTTTCAGGTTCAAAAACCCTTCATCAGGCTAAGGAAGCTTCAGCAGATGGCGTGTGCTCTTCCTAGATGGAATGTCCTTAGACCAACACGGCTACAACCTAAACCCCTAGGACTTTTTATGCACCTGAACAGCTAGGTAGGGATTTTCTTAATTGCTCAGTTTGATGTACATACATAAGTTCCATCCAAGCAGCGTAAGTCACTTTTTGACTCTGGTTCTTGGGATCCAGAATCCTATGCTGGAAATTGAGGTTCTCTATAGTGGCCATGAGTAAAGTTTAGATACCTCGGACAGAGATCCTAAACACATAGCAGAGTGAGTGAGGAGCCACCTAGAGGGATCCAACTGGTGATGCTGGGGACAGGGAAGTATCTAAAATCTTGTGGCATTCTAGAGTTTAGGCACATTCCTCAGTAGTAATGGAAATATCTCCATCCACTTGGGATCCACAGCCTGGCATCCTCTCACAAATATAGATGATTAGAACCATTCTATTAAAGAACTAAGCATAGCTCACTTACCAAAGTCAGGTGGAGAACAAGATAGTGGTGGTACTCCTCTTTAACATAGTAGCATAATAGTTAGAAAATCCTTGCTATCTTTGTGTGATTTTATCTTACAGCTACAATGGCAGTGGGCTACACTAATGCACTAATTGATTTCAGTCTACCTAGACAGCTAGATGCCTACAATATGTGAAATAAAATCTGGCCCTGGATGCCTAGGGAACTTTAAAGTAAAAAAAGTTTGGCACCTGGGAAGTGTAGGTGCCTTTAGAGTTAAATGACAAGTGAGAGGGGGGGTTTCAGGATTACAGTCATGGATTCACTTGGCCCAAAGTAAATATAGGTGTGGACAATTTGGCCCAAAGTGACTGCTTTCTCAATTTTAGTGGGGCAGTCCAAGATTTTAAAAGTATGCTCTGGTGCTCCAGAAACATTTCAGAACACCTGGAATGTTCTTGTTTTTCTTTTCTTCAATCTAAAATGTGTTGATTATTTGTAACTATTTACAAAAAGCTTATTGCTATAGCAATCAGAATGTGTTTTGCCCACTGGAAAAAAGCTGTCCAATGAAATGAGTGCCCAGTGTAATGAGCACTATTTGGACTGAGGGCCATATTCAGATGAGTGTAGGTATTCAAAGCTGATCTATATGTTAAAAGTGAATATCAATTAAATTTATTCTACATTTTGAAAACAACTGATTCAGAATACTAAGTGAATGGTAAAAATATTCCAGTGAGGAATATACAGATTGAAGGATTTATTCCAATATCTTTTACTGGAACAACTGTGTAGTTAGCATAAAGATATCACCCCAAGAAATCCTTGTCTCTCACATAAGTTCTGGGTCAGCACAACTACAATATTACTTTTATACTATCACTTGCAAAACATACGCATGTGAAAAGTCTCTATTGGAAGAATAATCCAGATAATTTTAAAAACACAGCCATCCAGTATGAAGGATGAGTGAAATTTCAGACTTGGTTCATATTGGACTGGTTCACCCAGCTTTATTACCAATCTGTGGAGGTACTATGATTTTCTGTCATAAGGTTAAAAAAAAGTAAGAAAAAAAATCCTGAGAGGAAAGAATAGCTGTTAATGATTTTTCAACTGTAAGAATAGCTGTATATCCTCAGAAAATGAGCAGCAGGGAGTTCAACAGTGTGTGGACAAAGGCAAAACTCCAGGAAAATTTTCATGTAAGTTTTTTTTTCTTTTGTTTTGTTTAAAAAGCTAGGATTTCCAAATGGCTCATTACAAGGCATGATTCCTTAATATTTACAATCATTTAACAGGATTTAGTATACCAGCCATTACAGATATATTATATACAAAATGTAAAACGTAGCTGTTTGTGTGCTATGCAGCTGTAGTCAAGATTTTTTATTTATACCCAACAGAAATATAAAATAATAGTTGTATATGAAATATAACAGCATCTTCAACAGCCCCTTCAGAACATTTTTGAATAAAGTACTCTGTAATGGCATAGCAAAGTAATTACACCCATTGGAATAATGACGGGTTAAACATATTTGTTTTCAAGTGCAGTGTTTTTACGCAATCGGTGTTAGTCTATAAAATGGTTTCCTTGTGTTGCCATCCTTGTCAAAAGACAAGCAATGATTCAGAAATCATAAAATGTTTTATCAAGAAACAGCAAGCCTGAAGTTATCCTACCAAGGGGAAAAGGATCTTAGCAGAATAAAATAAATCTACTTTTAGTAACAACAGATAAAGAATATCTTTGTTTCCCAAACAGGTGATTCAGAGGGCCGAGGGTCCCACAGTGGGGACTCAATGACAAGGTGCTCTCTGTCTTTTTCTTTTTTTAACCTTTTTATTTTACCTAGGTGTATTTCAAGCAATTCAGTAACATAGCAATGCAGTATCTGCAATTAGGAAAGTGGCCTTTGTTTCAAACAAACAATAATATAGAATGTGAAAACTTTTGACCACTGTAATTACTTATTGACCTAGCAGTCATTCTTGGAGTCAATGGGAAATAAGTACAAATCTGCACTTAACACAAGTCTGTAATGTCACGGGCCCAAAGGCAAAACAAGTTTATCTGAGTAAGGGCTATGTCACTAAATGAGGAACTCAAGATTTGGCCCATGGGTCAGTAACTCGAGCATTACTGAATTCCACTTGCTGAGTGTTCTGTTTCATTACAAGTTTGATCTTTGAAATCAGAAACAACACACATTAGATGAATTCATAATTCAGTTACTCAGCACTTTAGATATTCAAAGAGCTGTACAGAAAATAACTATTAATCCTTACAACACCACAGAGAAATAGTACATGTTTAGTATTCCCCATTTGACAAATGAAGCAGAAAGGACAAGCAATTCCCCATAGCCACTCAGCAAATCAGTGGTGAGGCTGGAATAAAAGTGCAGGAGCTCTTGACCCCCACTTCATTATCTATTCCTCTAGATCATAGCGTCTCTAAAATGATGTCGGAACTAACTCCCAGTGGCCCAATATATTTAGAGAAGATTATTTCCAGTTCACTTCTCCTTAACAAAAGGAAATAGTGAGAACTTATCTTTACAAATGTGATAAGAAAAGTAAGTCTATCATGAAAGATAACAGCATCATATACTTAGAAATTACTATTCTTTCTCCTTCCACTGTATTAGCACGCTGTTATGGCTGCTTCACGCAATTTAACACTATATTGAGGCAAGGCAAGTTCAATATACAATGAAAGCAGAAATGCAGCTCCTTAGTTTATATGGAAGACCATAGGCTAAGTACAGGTGTACAAGAAGCCTGAGGTGGAAACGCTCTAACTTTTGAGCTTTACTCTAAGCATCTAGGCTTAGGTCAGAAGGAAAAAGAACAAATGTTGGTCCTTCTGTGGGGCAGGGCTTGGAGTTTGCCTGCACAGGCCAAGCCCAGCAGGTACGGGGGGGCAGGGCTCTCACACAATTTCAAGCATGCCCTGTGGGCTCCTCAGGTTGCCGAAAACTCCCAAACAGAGCTGAACAACTAAGCCACCCCTGTTTGGCTGCTTGCCAACCCCTTGCCATCATGACTTGCACGTGCCTTCATTACCTGGCCTGTGCGCTCAAGCAAACAGGGAGACCCAGGAGCTGCAGCAAGTCCTGCTGGTCACCCTGTGTGAGTCTTGCTGAAGGCTGCAGGACATCATGGCTGTCCACCTGGACCTGATGCGACAGTGGCTCATCATAGCATGTGCCGTCACGGCCAGAAGTCACCAGCTAGCTGTCATCTACATGGCCACCCAGTGCACCCTGCACCCACCAAATATGTGTGCATGTCTCGAGTGCCTAGGTCCTCTGTGTGTGTGTGCCTCAGACACCTGCATTCTGTGTTTGTGTATGTGTCCAGGATGCTTGGGTTCTGTGCATATGAGTGTGTGTGCACTCCACACACAGACATACACAGAACCCAGGTATCTGGGGCATGCAAACACACACACACAACCCAGGCATCCAGGGTGCATGCACATACACACACGCAGAACAAAGTTGTGTGGGGCATGACTGGGCCACCAACTTTCATGAGGCCGATGAAGACAATGCCTGTGTCTTGTACAACTCATCATTCCCTGGGCTGATGAAGAGCAGGTGCTATGCTCCTGAGATCCCTGATTTTGCCATAATTAAATGTCCCCACAGTCCTTGTTGGGGACCTGGCCTAGCCCTCCTGCCCTGGCTCATGAAGCCCGATGAGGGGCAGCTGGACTGTTGGAAAGAGCTCTTAAACTATGGACCAGGCCTGGAATTGTGGTCACATGTGGCGCAAGGATGGGGGAGAGGGCGAGCCCTCTGCTGATGCTTGTGGCCCTGGCCTCATGCAGTAGGCCGCTGCAAATAGGGAACTATTTGATTTGGATTCAGATTTGGCCGATTCGGATGCCAGCAATTCAATTTGGAGATTCAAATTACTTTTCCAATTCGATTCAGCCTAATTGGATTCAGAGCCGATTCAGACAGATTAGGAGATATGGCCATAGACTATAATGGGGAATCAGTGAAATAGCTATAATTTTGTTGTTTTTTGGCTAATTCAGATGAAACTTGCAGGGGTGGTAGCCTCTGCTGAGAGCAGGGGTTTATCACCTTTTAAGGGATGCTTAATAGGGCTGTGCGAAACAGCACCATTTCGTTTTGAGTTCCATTTTGACATTTTGACAGGATGGTGTTTCATTTTGAGTCTCATTTAATTTCAAAACCACTGTTATGTTTCATTTAGTTGAAATTGTTTTGTTGTTTCAACAATGTTTTAACATTTTGCCAATAGGCTATAATGGGGAACCACAAAACTGCCTATAACGTTGTCAGTTCTTGACTGATTTGGATGAAACTTGCAGAAGTGGTACATCCTTCTGAGGCCATGAAGCCTGCCAAGTGTCAAGGACATAGACATAGGGGTTTCTGGGAAACTGCACCTCAAATTCTTGAAAGCAAAACTTGTGTCACATGAGTGTATTAAGGCACAGCAGGGTGAAAACTGCCAAGTTTATAGCCGCTGATGAGGCCACAAAGCTTGACAAGTTTCAAGGTGATAGGTGTAGGGGTTTCTGGGACACTGCACTTCAAATCCTGAAAGCAAAACTCATGTCACGTGTGTATGTTAAGCCACAGTGGGGTAAAAACTTCAGGAGTGATAGCCCCAGCTGAGGCCACAAAGCCTACCAAGTTTGGATTAGATAGGTTCAGGGGTTTCTGGGAAACTTCACCTCAAACTGCTGAAAAGCAAAATGCATGGCATAGGTGACAGTGTGTGTGTTAAGGCACAGGGCGGGTGAAAACTGCAGGCCTGCTAGTCCCTGCTGCAGCCATGAAGCCTGCAAGATGTCAAGGAGATAGGAGTCTGGGTTCTGGGGTCCTGCTGCCAACATTAGCCCCCCCACACACCCCCTCTCTGTGTGGGGCCCCTTTTTCCAGGTGTACAGCCAGGGGGCAGGTGGGTGAGCTGGTGTGGGCAAGGGTGGCCACAGTACCCCCCACCTGGCTATCCTCCATGGACAGGGCTGACTGGGAAGGTGTAGAAGCCACTCCCAGTGGTCCAACAATGTCCCTGGCTGTGGAGAGGAGATAACAGACGTCTAATACATCCTGGGGCACTGAGGTGTGGTGGTAGGCCACCCAGGCAGTGGCCCCCTCCAGTGATGAGCTGGAGTGTTCAGGGGCCATCCCTGTCTTGTCCTTATCATCAGTGGACTGCTGCTGGAGTATCTAGTGCAGTTGGTGGCCTGGGCTACCTGAGTTGCTGGGTGAGGTCAAGGGCAGGAAGTGCACCAGAACCTATCACAGGAGCCCTGAGGGACCCTCCCCCGGAGAGTCCTTCTGGCCTGTGGGCCTGGCTCAGGCTCCAGAAGCCTGTCCATACTGCAAAACACATGCAAGGCCTCGCCAGGGTTCATGGTGGCCAGAATGTGGTCCAGCTCCTGCAAGATTGGCATGGACCTGTTGGTGGTCCCAGACCACCTTTTTGTGTCCCAGACATGGACCCACTATGCCCTTAGGACCTTGGGCTTCACCTGGCATTGCTAGCATCCACACTTCTGCTTCTGGGGGACAGTGTTCACCTAATAATAGAATTAACCATAAGACATTGAGTGGGTAAGGTAACTAGTAGGGTGAAAGTGCTAGACTTTAGGAAAGCTGATCTCAATGAACTCAGGTGATTAGTCAAGGACGCACTGCAGAGTAGGAGTTTTGAAGTGATGGGAACCCAAGAAGGGTGGCTGTGCCTTAAGAAAACAATCCTTCGGGCACAAAGCAAGACAATCCCTGTGCGAGGCAAAAGAGGGAAAGGGCCCAGGAGGCTTCCCTGGCTGACCACAGAAATCCAGGGCAGCCTAAGGGCCAAAAGGGGAGCATATAAAAAGTGGAAACAGGGAGAGATCACCAAAGATGAATATACCTCCTCTGCTCGCGCTTGTAGGGAGGCAGTTAGACAGGCCAAAGCTACCATGGAGCTGAGGATGGCATCCCAAGTAAAGGACAACAAGAAATTGTTTTTTAGATATATAGGGAATAAAAGGAAGGCCCAGGGAGGAATAGGACCCCTGCTAAATGGGCAGAAACAAATGGTGAAGGACAGAGGGGACAAGGCTAAACTCCTCAACGAGTTCTTTGCCTCAGTGTTCCTAAGCAAGGGGCAAGACAAGTCTCTCACTGGGGTTGTAAAGAGGCAGCAGCAAGGCACCAGACTGCCATGCGTAGACCCTGAGATGGTGCAGAGTCACTTGGAAGAACTGGATGCCTTTAAGTCGGCAGGCCCGGATGAGCTCCATCCGAGGGTGCTGAAGGCACTGGC
>NW_005842420.1:527986-529265 GCF_000455745.1 Alligator sinensis
GAGCCCGACCATCCCCCCCCCCCCCCCCAGATGATGATGAGTTCCACCCTCTTTTTATGGCTCCAGTTGGGCTCCCAGTCCTGTGTATTAATGAGTGCAGGGCCCAACATGGCAGCACCTGGCAAGGGCCTCAGGGAGTCAGGGCTGGGTCCAGATGCCAGCGTTAGTGACCGGGACCTGCAGCAGTAGGGCATGGTACATGGGGGCAGGCTCAGGATTGCATGGGCCTCAGCAGGTTAGCCACAGGGTTCGGGTGCTGGCATGAGGTGACAGGTGCCTGCAGCAGTGAGGCACGGTGCCTGGGGGCAGGCTTAGGTTGGCAGGGGCCCTGAGCGGACCAGGCCCAGGGTCTGGTAAACTGCATTGTGCACTAGAGGAGCTGCATGTGCCACTCAGCTCCTGATGCCATGCCACATGGCTTGGCATCAGGTGAGAGTCTAGTCCGCTGCTGGTTCAGCAAGCTGTGCCTGTGTCACTGTCTACACAGGCATTTAAGCACTGCAATTTACTCCACTGTCGTATAGTACTTGTGTCTGGTGGTAGTATCCAATACCACAGGAAATTAGTCTACATTGGCCTAATTTTCATTCACATGTAGACACTGATGCTTTACAATGCAGAAAATTAGTCTACAACACAGTAAAGTGTATGTATAGACGTGTCCACTGGGCACATCTATACATTCATTAATGTGCCATAATTGGCACTACTGTACAGTAGTGCCTATGAATGCCTTTTTAGTGACATTAATGAGCATTAGACTAAATCTACTGCTTATTAGTGCATTAGCATAGTGTCGCAGAGCACCTCGGTGCTCTGCTCCTAGGGAGTAGAAACTGCCAGGGAGAGAGAGCCATGGCAGGACATAACAAGCCCAGATGAGGGTTGCCAGGGTAACGGGCACAGCTGCGGGTTGCCGGGGCAACTAAGGAGAGCCAGCTGCCTGTAGGAGGCAGGGCCTGGCCCTTATAAAGCCCAGGGCTGAGACCAGGCTGGCAGTTCCCTGCCAACAACCAGAGGGGCAGGAGCTAAGAGGCGAGCGATGCAGGAACCGCTGTAGCTGAGAGAAGGATGGCAGCTCTGAGAGGTTTGGGCGCCATGGTTTAGCCAGGAGGCTTTAGGTTTGAGTTATAGCCAGGAGGCTCTAGTTTATGTTCGGCTTTGATATTACACCGGAGGCTTGGGTGAGGCTGTAGGGGTTGGAGGAGGCCTCATAGGGACCCCCAGAGGTGTGGGGCCCCTGAGCGCAACCAGTGGGTTGCGGGCGGGGAACAGACCC
>NW_005842420.1:529782-543588 GCF_000455745.1 Alligator sinensis
AACCGCGGTGACAGCGGTCTTGTGTAGCCGTGCCCAGGGAGTCATAGGCAGCCTCCCAACTACATATATATATTCCAGCAAGACATGGCGGGCGAGAATTAGAGGGTGCCTTGGGCCGGCCTGACACAGAGCGAGGGACCTTAAGGAGTACACGGCCCTCTGCGAGGACCCCGCCGTGACACATAGGTTTTGCCTGCCGCACTAATGCGTGGTAGAATTAGTCTTTTGTGCATTAAGCATCTCCTGTAGATGCACCCATTGTGTCCCAGATGGGTTCTTTATTTTATTGCTGAGTGGGTCTAAAGAAGAAACACTACATTAAAGCTAGCAAGACCATTGGATATTATTATTCACATAGCCAGGAAAAGTGACAACTGTAAAATGGTAACTATTAAAACAAACAACATGGGAACTTGACGAAAAAAGAACTAGCTGCCCTATGTATATAGCTGTGGGACTCTCAGCAACATACCTCAAACTCTGTAACAGACTGCCTGAAACAGTTTTCTATGAAGTACACATGGTTCCAAATCATTACTCAAGTGACCAGAATTATTAGAAATTAGCTTTAAGACATGAAGATAGAGAAACAATCTCTGCTTCTTAAAGGCTATTGGATGCCCAAGTTTCTGGGACTTCAGTTCTGTAATTTGGACACATGGGTTTCTGGCCCTGCCTGCTGTATCGAACACAGGCAGTGTAAGTGCTTCTCACAATTTACATTTTACACATACATTCAGTTTCCCCAGACAAGTTGGAAAGTAGTGATTCTACATAGTAGTGTGCAGAGGTATGCTGATGTACATTTGGGCACATTCAAGTATATTTTTTGAACTATTAAAGAACTACTACAGAACTATTAAATACCTTGGTAGAGGATGGGTTTTGAGGGCATTCTCATCACCAAACTTATCTTGATGCCATAATGAACCGTGTTAAATAGTCAGGAGTTAAATACAATTTTATGTCAGAAGTCCCATGTCCATTAGGGAACCTGCCCATTGCCAGAATTCAGCAATAAGCAGGGTTTTTGTGTGGATAGAGCTATGCTAACCAAAGGGAGGATGTGTGGGGGCCTGGGGACAGAGGCTCTTGTCAGTGGCAGCCCGGAGGTGGGGCCAGCCTGGCACCCTGGCAGACCAAAGTTCTGGCCAAGGTTGGAGCGTCGCCCTGCAATGAAGGAGGCAGGGCTGAGCGGTGTGGTACAAAGCTCCATGGGTTACCAGCAGAATGTGACCTAACATGAGTCACAATGGGATCTGGTACAGATGTTTGTTACAGTGCTCTAACCTACAGTGCTAAAGTCGGATACCACTTGCATCCAGGGTTATCTTACAGAGGTATCTGCCATTTTTACAGTGGTCTATGCGGCATGACCATCTGTTTCATTACAGTTGTAGAATGCTTTCTGCACACTTGCTACACAGCAACTGTAATGTCTTTACCTGGCCATAGTTTTGCTACAGGTAACAGCCTAAATCAGTGGTTCTTAATCTTTTCTTTAGACTTACAGCTCCATTCCATACATTTCCTGAATTTAGTGGCACCCCATTTCAAAACTAATTTCAATCCTTTTGGACTACAGAAAAACAAAAGAGCAAGTCTTCTGTTGAAGAGAACTCAGAAAGACCATAGCAAGTCAATATATTTTTGACACTATGGATTCCTATTGGAACAGTGCAAATATTCCTATTCCTATTGGAACAGTGCAAATATTGCATGGCACTTTGTGACACCCTTAAGAGGATTTTTTAGTACCATAGGGTGCAGCAACACCCTAGTTGAGAATCACTAGTCTAAATTAACATTACAAAGTAGGTGATTTATTATATATAGATTGTAGCAGGGCACTAAGGTGCCTGCTACTTTGAGAGCAGAGATAGGAACCCAGGTGCAGGTTGCTGGACAACCACTTAATGAGGGAAGTGGCCGCACCTGCACCTGGCCTGTTGGCCAGAAGGGGCAGAGCCTGGCTCCTATATAAATCCCAGGCCTGAGACCAGGGGGGAGTTTACCTGCTGGCCACCAAGGGGAAAGGATCTCTGCCTAAGCAAGTACAGAGGAGAGGCTGGACTGCATGAGCAGCCTGATACTGGTGAGAGATGGAGCACCCTTGGGGTGGCTTGAAGGATGTTTCAGCTAGGTGGCTAGAATTTATGTTATAGCCCAGGGGCTTCTGTTTTGTTTGTTGTTTACTCCAGTGGCTTGGGTGAGGCTATAAGGGGATGGAGGTGGCCTCATAGGGGGCTCACAGTAGTGTGGGGACCCCAGCCCCAGAGAGGGTGCAGCAAGGTGAGAAGCCCCAGAGTGGCTTGGGGCATGGTAAAGGGGTGGTTGGAGCCACGCATAGCCTATAAGGCTAGGGAGCCCTGGAACTCCCATTATAGAATGGGTTCAGAGTACAGCTGGAAGTCATGTCCAAGAGGACGGAAAGGCAGCCGCCCTATTACATATTCAACATCAAAGATGTGGCAGGCAAGACTTGAGGGTGTTTTTAGGCAAACTTGGCACGGTAAGGGGGCATCAGGGGAGAGCACAGCAACCCCAAGGATACCGCCCCATTACAGATATTATTAAATACTTCCATTGTAGTCAGTAAATAGCTAAGCAACTCAGTGCATGGCCATCTTTTCTGTGGACAAAGGATATTTTCACAGCCAAAAATGTTCAGTACTCTGTGTGGTAAATCTCTACTTTATATAACTGGAAAAACAAATAAAATATGTTGTCAGTTTTGTTGGTAGGGCTAACAGGAGAGGTGGGGAAATATTTATCAGTGACATCTTTGATGCACAGACAGAAGAACTGGGTCAGCAAAGCTTAAAACCTGTATTTTCAGTTTGGTTGCATAGGTGAGGCCTTTACAAAAGACAATGGCTATAAATAGGTGTTATGACACCAAGCTGAATGAGTAGGTATAGATACACAGCTAGAGAGACAAAAATGTAAGATTCTTGCCTGATTACTTTCTATCCGTAACATAGATTACGGGGCAAGCAGTAATATTAAGACAACTATCCATCAAAAAATCCTTTGTCCTAAATGTGTCAAGTACTTTTGCTTTATTTGTGCAGTTTTTTCCCCCTGTATCTGCCCTACTTTTTTATCTAGATCTTTGTATAACTTATTAATTTTTAGCTCATGGCAATAGCCGTCACTGGATAACCTCCCTGAAATTTTATATTACTTAACCTAACTACCAAATGCAGTTGTAGAAAACACAGATAACATATATAGGAGCTTTTGTGTTTTAATTGACATGTTACTATTGATATGCTTTTAGAAAGTTATATTTAGAGACATCAAAGCATTTTACATACATAATGTCAAAAAACTTTTTCAAAGCACCATACATATTGCAATAAATGGAAATATAGGTGGAAGAATATATTATTTTTGGCCTACATTCAAGCTAAGAAATACATCAGGATCAGCATTGTTATTAGCATTTTGCTCCCACATTGCTGCTTACCAGTAGAGCCACAGATTTTTTTTGTACCTTAAAAGCATTTGGTTAGTCATGTACAATGTGAAACTCATTCTTCAGTAAACAACTGTCATATAACATGAGTGAATGATCTGGCTCAAGTAGATCACTCAGGCTGTGTGTAGATAAAACGAGGGGCATGTGTACACGACACTTGAAAGTGGGTTAAATACTTTTGCACCACTTTAGTGGTGTTGGTGTTTGCTTGTGTCGGCAGCATATTGCGCATTAATTACAGCCGCCGTACCAAATTCAGTGGCATAATATGCCTTAAATGACTTGGGGCACAGCAAACTAAAACTTCTTCAAGGTGTTTTAGTTTGCTGCCCCTACAGCTGTGGAGCAAAGCACCGGACTCTGTGCAGCTCAGGGCCTCTGCAGGAAGCCCTGCAGACAGCCTGGCAGCATCCTGGGAAAGCAGGCTCCACCCAAAAAAAGTGGTGAGTTGATCATTTCTCCCCCCCCTCCCCCCAAAGCCTGCCTGCTTGCCTGAGCTGTGCCAGGGTCCAGTGCTTCTCTCTGCAGCTGCGGTGTCCCCTGGGATTGCACAAGCCAGGTGCCTGCAGGCGGGTGCTGCCTGGGGGGGCTGCCGCTGCTGCAGAGGAAAGCACCCCCCCCACAGCCCAAGGACTGCTCCACCCACTGCCGGCTCACCCTGTCCTGCCCTCCCTACCACCAGAGAGGCAGGTAAGTGGGTGTGGGTGTGTGCACAACATGAGGGTTTAAGGGCCTTAAATTGAAGCGGTGTTTTTAAAAACCCACCACTTCAATTTACGCCCCCCCCACCCCACCCCACAGCCTATAAGTGGTGGCAGCCTATAAGTATATCAGGGATGTACATCAGGATCTGGGAGAATGACTGTTTACCAGGGCTCCCCTAGGGAAGTCAAGGTTCAATGGCCACAAACTGCTGGAAGACCGTTTTTGACTGGGCATAAGGAAAAATTCTTTACCATCTGAGTCTCCAAAGTCTGGAATAGACTCCCACCAGAAGTGATGCAAGCACCTACTCTGGACACTCAAGTTGCATTTGGATGCTTTTCTTGCTGGGGTCATCTGACTCCAACTGACTTCCTGCCCTTTGGGCAGGAGGCTGGACCTGATGATCTCATGAGGTCCCTTCCAGCCCTAATGTTTATGAAATCTATTAAGTAAGGTTATTATATATTCATGTAGTTATTCTCTTACTTTTCACTAAGAATTGAGACTATATCAGAATCATCTGGAATGTGGGACATTTCGATCATTAAAGCCAGAGTTATGGCAACATGTCATATGTTATTTATAGAATTTTCTGAATATGTATGATAAAGATGTCCCCCTACACACACTTAGTTTATACCCTCAAGCTGGTTTCTCCTCCTGATATGCCTGAGTCCTTGCACTCTTGCCCTGTAACATGCATGCATAGATATCAACTTGTCAATGTATAATTTTACAATAACATTTTAATCACTGGGGCCAAAAATGTCATTTATACCTATATGCGTATGTGTTTCTGGGAATTTTAAATGGCATGTTTACATATATGCAAGGCAAGAATTCTTGTGAGTGGTATCTTTTACTGACCCAACTGTATGGCTGGTTTGGACATAGGCAAGCTTTCAGGTATCAAGACAGGACCACAGCAATTTGAGCTGGGGCAGAACAGCCATGGGCTGGCAGATGGCCCAGGAAAGTCAGCTCCAGGCTCCAGGTGGCAGCACTGGGTGCCAGAGGGACTGGCTGGGCTCATAGGTGCTACAGTGCAAGGGCTAGCCAGCTGGCAGCCCTTACACTGTAGCACCCTTGTGCCTCAGTCAGCCCCTTTAACAGTCTACACGTGCATCATAGCACACATAAGTACTTCACTCTAGGATAGTACAGTCCTGGATAGTACTATCTTACAGTAGAGTTAATTAATTTACTGTGCCCTAATACTGGCACACATGTAGACTGTGACACTTTACTGTGGAGCTAATTAGTCAACTTCACAGTAAAGCACACATGTAGATGCACCCGCAGCATTTGTTCACCTTTTCCCTCTGCATGTGCATGTAAGCTTTCAGCAGCATAACTCCTTGGAGAGTGACAATTACACTTGTGCATCACAGCAGGGGTCTATGCAGAGGTGCACAAAAAGTTGGAGGTTAAATTATGCTGAAGGTATTATTTTTATCCTGCTACATTCAGATATACAGCAATGGAGGTTTCAAGAGGATACAAATTCATGCAGGATTTTTGCTAGAAACAGATTTTAAAATCCCTCAAGGAGCCAAACATTCCTGTGACATTATTTATAAGGGGTTTAAAAGAAAAAATCAGTGTGACTTTAGTGTTCATGGGAAGCTGCTAGAGACTAGCAGCTTTTACAAATGAGGTCTCTACTTATGCACAGAAAAGGCAGCAAGAGCATCATACCAATGCATGTAAACTCCCTTTTAAAGTTGCCATCTCTAAGGAGGAGAAGACATTCTCCATGGCTCATACAGTTCTTTTTCCCTCTCTCTTCTGGATTCTGTAGTAGAGGTGCTATATTTGTCACAGCTCTAATAGCAGCTGCAGTGTTGTGGACATTGCAAGGAAATCAAATTAGATCAGCAAGCACCCAGAGGCCACTGAATAGTTTAATTTTTAAAGGATCTTTCTTGTTTGTTTTTATGGAGATGTACTATTGGTTAGAAAAGAGATGAAAAAAAGTGAAATGATGTGATGGATATTTACTGATCCTTTGCAATTTTATCATATCCCTTTTTATTATCTTCACAAGAAAGAAACAGAACATGGCAACAATGAATTAAAAATAAAAGGCAGGCTTTTCATATGCTAGTTCTGGGGCAGGGAGGTAGGGTTGGCAATGGTGAGGGGAGGGAAAGAAAGAGAGAGAAAACAAGCAACAAATAAGATATTATTATTATTACTTTCTTCTCAGTTTCTTCCTAAAAGCAAAGACCCCAAAGAGGCAGCATACAAATCAGAAGCACTAACTAATCTTAAAGAAAATGGATGTGGCAGTAGTGTGACCTGAACATAATAGGTGGTGTAGGTGGAGCTTAATGCATAAACATAGAAACCTCCAAAGGATGTAATGTGAGCATCAGTGGTATATGCCCCAGAGAGCATGTACAAATAAGTAAATAAGGTGTCTGCAGCTATAACAACTTTACTGGAATACTTCCAACAATATCCTTAGGGCACAGTAAGTTCAAAGAGAGCCTTTGGGAAAGCAAAGTTTGTCACACCTGTCCCCAAACTCCCACAGGGTTTTTGAATATGTAACAGAGAAAGCAAAAACAGCAGCCAGTAACAGAGAACATAAAATCTGGGTCACTCTCAAAGAAAAAAAAGCAGTGGTCTCCCCAGATACACTATAGGACTATACCATGGAAATAGCAGCAAGTCTACCTCAAAACACCATGGTGCCTATGCAGGTTTCCTATAAAATTATCAATTTAAGAGAACTCAGTTTAGATGCTGGTCCTGAATCAAGTCAAAAGATTTTTTAACATATTAGTTACCAGGCTATGAGTTATTTGGGGAGTGGGCTTCTATTCATCCTTCCTATTGTAGCTGTTTCACTTTGCATAGAATACTTAAAAGTGTTATTGAGACAGCAAATCTGTAAGAATGACTCTAGCTTGAAGGCAACTTACTTGAAGGATGGGATACCTTTGGCGCATCTACACAAGATGCTTAATGTCCATTGAATTAATTCTGTGCAATAGCGAAGGTGGCAAAAAGCATTCATTTGTGCTAATCCACAGTAGAATTAGTCCAATGGTCATTAAGCATCACCTAAAAATTGTTCGTCTGCCCTAATGTACAATAGATTAGTCCAATGAGCATTAAGAATTAGGGCTGTGCAGAATTTCACCAGCTGTTTCAACTTGTTTTGAGCTTGAAACAACGAAATCAGAATGAAACTAAGGGCTTCAAAACAGCCTCAAAAAGAAACGAGGGCAATTGAAACATTTTAAAAGTTTCTAAATGTTTCGAATTTCGAAACTCAAGCAGGGCTTGCCTGCGGGGAAACAGAAAGTAAGCAGAGGGAGGGGGAAGAGGGGAAGGAGTGCTCTCATATTGGCTGTATAGCTGGCTGATGACTGTGATCCTTCCCTGAGGTCCCTTCCAATCCCAGTGCTCTGAGGGAGGGGTGGAAAAACAGCATAAAAAGCAACATTGTTTGAAATAGCCTGCTTTCTGTCACCCATGTCACAAATTTTGCTTGTCAGCAGCCTGAGGTGCAGTATCCCAGAAACCCCTGAACCTGTCTCCTTGAAACTTGGCAGCCTTCATGGCCTCCTCAGAGGCTACCATCTCTGCAGTTTTTGTCCTGCTGTGCCTTAACACACACGTGTGACACAAGTTTTGCTTTCAAGAATCTGAGGTGCAGTTTCCCAGAAACCCCTGTGTCTATGTCCTTGACACTTGGCAGGCTTTATGGCCTCAGAAGGAGCTACCACCCCTGCAAGTTCCATCCAAATCAGTCAAGAACTGACAACGTTATAAGCAGTTTTGTGGTTCCCCATTATAGCCTATGGGTGGACATTAAAACAGTGTTGAAACAGTGAAACAGTTTTGACTAAATGAAACAGAACAGTGGATTTGAAATGAAATGACATTCAAAGCAAAACACCATCCTGTCAAAATGTCGAAATGGAAGTCAAAATGAAATGGTGGTGTTTCGCACAGTCCTATTAAGCATCCCCTAAAAAGTGATTAATTTGTGCTAATGTGCACTAGTGCAAATTACAGTGCATTTAGTACTTGTTATAGATGTGCCCCTTGTTCTGCAAGCACTTTTTTATTTGTTTCTTTGGGTTTTTTTCAACAGCTTGTGAATGCTGAGATGGGGGGCGGGGAGATGGAGATTAGTGGCAGACCTGGAAGTGGACCGGAAGTACTTCTTCTGGTTCACTTCCGGGTCCTCTGAGGAGTGCACAGGGGACTCCCACATCCCCTGGCTTGGCAACTGGTGCCTCCTGAGTCTGGGGGGTAACCAGGGTATCTCTGGCTGATTGCCAAGTCAAGGAGGCATGGGGGAACCCCCTGCATGCTTGGTAGTGGACCTGGAAGTGGACCACAGAAGTACTTCCGGTCCACTTCTAGGTCTGGCACTGAGCACGCAGGGGACTTCCAAGCACCCATGGGATGCTCCATCTGCCCCATGATCTCAACATTCATGAGACACACCCGGTACCTCAAGGTATGTAGAAAAAACATATAAAGCTGTGTCTATCACCAAATTGATGATTCTCTGAATCAGAATTGAATCTTCAGATTCAGATTTGGCCAAATCGAATCTAGGCTATGATCTGAATCAGTGAATCGAATCACTGTCCCCCAAATCAGTCTGAACCCAAATCAAATACTGCCCACTTCACACACCCCTAGGAGATATCTCTAGTGCATCTATAGCCCTTCATTTCCTTTGCTTTTCTTATAAGTGCCCTAGAACAAACATTTCATTTTAAGGTCCTATGGAACGTTCTGTTTAACACTAAGTGAAACAAAATTGTATATCTTCATGAGCACTGAAAAGTGCTTTAGCCATGTTAAAAAAAATGCTGAGTTTTAAATAACAAATTGTGGGCATTTAAAAATAGCACACTGAGCTTGAACAGTATGTTTGTTTCCTCAGCTTCAAAAAGATACAGCAGGGTGTGTTGTTTTGAACATTTGCAGGTGTGAATAATTAAAAAACCACATTTATGTATCTTTGATTATATGATCACTCTCCTAGCTACAAGTAATTCTAATCAGCTGCACTGAGAGGTGAAGGGACCTTTATAAATAGCACACAGTGAGTGTATATAACCTCTGGGTAGTTTAGATCTTTTTTTTCTCAGCATGCACATGGTTGTACAATAATAATCCTATAACAATAGCCCTTGTACATTTTCTAAACCTTTCTTTCAGTGTATCGCAACTTTCAAAATAACCACCAGTTGCATACTAAAGAGTTGTGTGGCAGAAATTTTTATTCTTTCAAACTGGTCAAAGACATAGGTTGATGTCTTAAAGACAAAAGTAAAACAAGTTAACATATTTGGTATTTTTGTGGGTGCAATTTCCCTTCTTTTCCCCTTCATTTAACATTCCCTTAGGAACAAAATAAAGCTTGATATTTCCTTTTTCCTTATCCCCAGAAGAATTCCCTGTATTAAAACCACAACCTCTCTCTAGGTAATAGTCATAGTGAAACATGATAGCTTAATATACTTAGTTTAATGTACTTTCCAAGTTTCTGGTAATTTGGTCCTCCTTTGGCTTTCATGAATCTATTTTCTCTTGGTTTTCTCTCTGCTTCCCTGGTATTTTTATTTCACACGTGGATCAGTAGGACTCTGACTACACCTATGAAAGTACCATTTTTATCCATTTCGCAAGTCCAAAGGAGACCTGGTGTACATATATGCTGCCTCCCTGATGAGCTTGTGTAGCAGAGCAAACTAGTTGAAAAACCCTGCAAATAAGACTGTTTAGAGCAGCCCTGCCTGAGAGACAGATCCTCATGGCAGTTCAAGGATGAACTTTTAAAGATGCTCTAAGCTTAATTATGCTGTCTAATTTTTCAGACTGGGTTGCACTCTAGGAATAAGCAAATGGGTTAGGCTACATTTCCTGGCAACAGTCGAAGGCTTGCCACAGACGCAACATAAACCTATACCTATAGTCTCCATTTTGCTTGGCAGTCCACAAACATGTAATCAGAGACTAGCCATGCCCCAGAAAGGTTATAATCAAATAGGGTAAGACAGATGCATAGTAAAATAACAAATAGACAAATAGTGACTTGGATGTGATGATGTAGCAGAACTGAAATTTGAACTCAGATCTCTTGACACCCTACTTAGTAGGGCTGTGCAAAATGGCTGTTTCAATTCGGTTTTGGATCCGGCCATTTTGGAGGACAGTGATTCATTTCAGTGTTTTGGATGACTGTCCTGTTTCATTTCAGCCAAATCTGTTTTGGAGATTCAGGTCTGCTGAATCTCCTCTGAATCTGTTACAAATGGGCTGCAAGGAAAGCTTTGCACAATCCTACCCAGCCAGGTGGGGCTTCGGGCCGGGGGCTGCAGGGCCCCAGTGAGGAGCAGGATGGGCTCATGCGTGGCTTGTCTGGGGGAGGGAGAGGGCTGCTGCCCTCCATGCAGGTGAGGAGACCCCCGCATGGATCTGTGATCCCTGTCACACTGGGTCATGGGGCAGGGGAGCAGCACAGAGCGGTGAGCAAGCCTGTTGGTCCCTGCCACATGACTCAGCTGCACAGGGAGCAGAGTTCCACACTGGGGGTCTCCTTGCCACTGCTGCCCACCCTGCGCTGCCCCAGATCCATGCTCTCTGAAGAGCCAGGTCACGTGACAGAGACCAGCGTGTCTTGCTGTGCAACCTGGCTCACAGGAAGCAGAGATCCATGCTGGGGTCTCCTCCCCGCTGCTGCCTGGCCCACACTGCCCCAGATTTCTGCTTCCTGTGGAGCCAGGTCACGTGGCAGGGACCACCACTACCCTGCCACGTGACCTGGCTCTGCAGGGAGCAGAGATCCATGCCAAGGTCACCACCGCAGCCCACCCTGTGCAGCCCCACACACCCAGCACAGATCTCTGCTCCCTGTGGAGATGAGTTACGCAGCAGGGCTGCAGCAAACAGCTGTTTCCCTGAAAATCCAGCTCTGAAACTCCAAAATTTTCCAAAACATTTCAGATGCCTCGTTTCATTTCAGAGATGTTTTTGAGCCTTCCATTTCAATTTGGATTTGTTGTTTCAGGTGCCGTGCCGAAATGGCCTGAAACACCTCCGAAACTAAATGTCTGCTGAAATTTCGCACAGCCCTACTATTTAGTGTCCTATCCAAGGCATTATCCTATCCTACCCTGTTATTTTTCAGGGTAAATAACAATAGTTATGCCAACATGTCATAAAATGACCTCTTATTTTGTAAGAGGAAAGTATAAATGGTATGAATTTAGAGAGAGATGCTTATGGATTTTCTGTCCTAGCAAGTAGTATATTGATAGTGCACTAGAGTTATCTGGAGAAGACCTACATGTGATTTCTATTCCTGTTATCTTCCTCCCACTGAGTTAGTTCAGTAATAATGAGAAAACAAAAGACTCTATTGTGCTTTTTTTCTTCCCATTATCTAACTTTATATATCCTCTCCTTTGCCTGTGCCCTCTATAATTGTAGTTAAGTGCTATTCTTCTTTCCCATAATCTATAAAGGTAAGTCTTAGTTTTAAGGAAAGCTTAAAGAATACCACAAACTGTCAGAAAGGCAATGGAAAGTTTAAGAGACTGCTATCAATCAGAATACATGCAAGAATTTGTGATTAAGCAGAGATTTCCAAGTTAGAATAAGTTAGCCTTAATTGATTGTGGCCACATCTACACAATACTCTGACTGCACAGTATCTCCTTACTACTGTGCAGTAGCATCAGGTGGCATGAAGTGTGATGCAACACTACTGCATGGTCAGTGTCACCTAAAAGCCATTCGGTGACACTACTATGCAGTAACTGGTTACGGCACAGTCATTTTGTACTTATATGCATGATGAATTTCAGTTTTTGAGAACAAACAAATGTTGTTTTCTACAAGCTGCATCTACACAAGATGCTGATTGTGAAGTCGTTACTGTGCTGTCATTTAGCAATTGTGTACTAATATAAGTTACTATGCAGTAGGGTTACCAAATGGCTTTAGGTGATGCTGACTGAACAGTAGCATCACATGACGCTTCATGCGATACAATGCTACTGCACACTAGTAACAAGCTACTGTGCAGTCATTGTTTCATGTAGATGTGGCCACAGTCAATTGAGGTTAACTCACGCCAACTTGGAAATCTCTGGATCCATTGTAAGGGACATCTGGAGTACATACATATACTGAGCTCTGAGGTCACCATGGCTTAAAATGCTGTTGACTTTGGGTGGCCCCAGTCCAATGAACTGTGTGGTAAACTGTGAGTTTCCTGAGAGATACTGTATTTACAGGCTGCCTTACTGAGCCATTGCATAAGGCTCTCTAATATTTGCTTTCCTTTTCTCCTACACATTTTTTTCCCTTTTGTTTAACAGGTAGACTAGCTTAAAAAGGGAGATGGGGGGGAGGGGGGGAAACTGGAAATGGAAGAAAGCCTCAGCCTTGCCTAGCAAATGGCCTGGTTATTAGGGCATTTTGCTAGGAAATGGGAGATGTAGGGTCATACCCTTTCTAACTAAGAAGGGACAAGAATTTAGGTCTTTTTCTGGAAAAGAGCCCAATTCTATTACACCTATTAGGCGTCTAAGGGTGCATCTACATGAGAACCTACCTGTGAATTTAGGTGCCTAAATGTGATTCTGTTCTACCCAGTCAAGTCCCTGAGAATCCAATAACCCATCTGATTTTGTAAAATATTCTCATCTTACCCTAAAGAGTGAGTCACAAGAAAGCAGCAGCAAGGAAGAGTATTTGTATTAACAGTTTACAGGCACTTAAGCAGGGTGGAATAGGATTTAATATAAGTACTTAAATCTATTTCTGCATCTAATAGATGGAACACAATCCGTTCATAACTGCCTTAAGCACTAACTTATTCAGCAACACTACCACTATCCCAGAATCTTACATGGGATTTTAGTACTTTTCCAAGAGGTTTAGGATCACAACAGAGTGAAAATGGAATTAAAGGCTAGATAACCACCCTGTATTCTGAAGATGCACAGTAGGACAAGTCTAGTTGCAAAGGTTTACCATACATCCAGGTTTTCTCAGACATGGTCTTTTTTTGGACCCTTCAATCTCTGTCCAGGAGATTTTTTTGAATTATGAACCAATGTCCAGGAGTTTGCTCCACTGTGCTGGTGGGTGCAGGAGGAGTGCAATTGGAGGCAGTGGGCACATGTGTGTCTGCACACACATGTGGTCCCAGCCAGGCAGGGTGCTGGGAGCAGATTTGGCAGCTGAGTCTAGGTCAGTTGGTGGCAGACAGGGGGTGGAGGGCCAGAGCTTGGAGACTGTCCAGGGTGTGTGGGGCAGGATGTGTGGAGGGGATGGGGGGTGGGGGGGAGGCAGGTGCCTGCTGGCCATAGGAGAAGCTGTCCAGGTGCCAGGACTGTGGCTGAGTGGGACGGGAGGGGCAGGCACTCATCCCTCCACCAGAGGAAGGGGATGAGGGCACTGGAGAGCTCTGTGACCAGGCCGGTGGCACTGGGGTTGGTGCCCGAAGCTGGGCCAGCTGAGAGAGGCTGCTTGGGGTGGGGCATGGCCAGGCCACTTGGTGTGGTGTTGGCACCCCAGTCTAGGGTGGGAGGTGCTACAAGCCTCCCCTCCTCCTCCCTCCCCCCCCT
>NW_005842420.1:543598-598785 GCF_000455745.1 Alligator sinensis
GGACCCCCTCCACCGCCACCCACATGCATTAGAGCCACCATGCTCTGAGCTGGTCAGGACAGGGGCAGGAGGGGGGCCCTTCTGGCAGAGCTGGGGGGAGGGGGAACAGGGGGTGTGGGTCAGGAGTGAGGGACACCAGCAGGGCCAAGGGTCTGCAGGTCAGGAGTGAGGGGCACCAGCAGGGATTAGAGGGCTGCAGGTTGGGACTGAGGGGGCACCAGCATAGCCTGGGGGGTGAGGGACTGTGGGTCAGGAGTGAGTGGCACTAGCAGGGCCAGGGGTCTGCAGATTGGGAGTGAGGAGGAGCAGCAGGGATGGGGGGCTGCAGGTAGGGAGTGAGGAACACTGACAGGGCCAGGGGGCTGTAGGTAGGGAATGAGGTGTCTCCCCGACAGTTGTTCTCTTTTTTGAAATTGGAAATATGGTAACCCTATAGTTGCATGATACGGAATAGGACTTAAAAATGTGTAAAGGTCCTGCCATGTGTTCAAATTATATCTGGGTAGAAACCAACTATAAAGTTTTTGCATATTTTCAAGCACTAATGTTGTAGGCATTTTTATGTCATGAAAATTACTTTGCACATATGACTGATTTAAATGTATTGTGTAATTAACTGCTTAGTTGTGTAATACATGTAATGTGTGGCAGGGGCCTAAATTATACAAAGTTCCATTTATGCATCTGAGAGAGAGATTAAGGCATGACCCTCAGACACATAATAAATATGATAGGATCTTGCTGAATTTGACCAGTATTCCAACTCAAAGAAAAAGCTACACTGAGGATCAGACCCTGGGATTAGGATATGGAGGGTCTCAGATTTCAAATCCCAGGTTCTGCCTGATCCTCACCTAGGCAAAGGTCTATTTTTCAGACTTTATGGGGGGCAAAGCAATTCAAGGTAGAATGTTAAAGTTTTTAAAAGATGATGTTAATATGTATGAAAATGCATGACTTTCAATTAAATGAGCACTAGAAATAAATGTAAGAAAGGAAGAAAGTCAAACGTAAGCTACTCGTAGGCTCTAAGCAGTGTGTAAATTGAGTGTTAATCAATTTGGCTACAATTGAGTTTTACTCTTAATACCAAAACTATTTAAAAATGAATTATCATATTACTCGTGATAATATATTACAAATCTGTGCTATATTACCACAATTGTGAGGCAGCTGCTTGCTTCATTTCACAGGGCTATATAGAAAAGATAAATTAATTAATATACCACTCTTATTGTTCAACAAAGCCTGAGCAAAAAGCCTAAGGAATTTGTAGAGCTAACATGCTTATTATTGGGCTGCATAAACATGTTCATGGAAATTTGATGGAAAAATAGCAGGTAATTAACTGATGAAGCCCACGATTACACAAGTGAAGCTTTGAGATGCATAGTCTGTATAGCCAATTTTGTTTATGGGTGCCAAATCACTTCCCATATTCATCCCATCTTCACTCTCCTCCCTCTTCTTCTGAATCTCTTTTTAGTTTCTTTCTTGGTTTGACTCCTCAAGACATAAAATGATACACTGAAGATTGTCCACTTAGGAGATTATTAAAGTGCAGTTTAAAACTAACTCTGGATTACCTGGTTATTGTGAAGGAGCAATTCTATTATCTCCTTTGGGTGCATAAGTTCTCCCATTATAGGAATAGAAAGACACCTGTGAATCTCTTAGACAGATATCCTACCCCTAAAATGGTGGCTTTTATGTGACCAAAAGAAGTAATAGCAATGCTCCTAATTGGATAACTGAGTTTTAGTATCAAACTGTACTTTAGCCATCCACTAGAATGGGTGAAGCAGAATTAATATAGAACCTAGGTATTATATTTCATCTTTAAAACATGCCAGCATGAACATTTAATACCATAGAAAGTTTGGTGGTTGCATTTCAATATTTTTTCATTTATTTTTTCTCATTTTTTTCATTTAGTTTTTACATAAAAGACCCATTTAAATAAGAAGTAGCCACAGGTAAATAAGAAGTAGATTTGTGTGAGAAAGGCATGAATAAAAGGAAGTTAAATGACAGTGGTAAATATCTACATAAAAGTGCTCGAAGTAACTATAAATTCATTCTCCACCTATCTTAATAATAGCTTATGTCATAAAGAAACATATATCCAAAATTGCTAAATGATTCACTAATAATATAGGAAATGGGTGAATTAAATTGACATAGTAGTTCCTGCCTCATTAACTTTTCTGTTTTAATGATTAAAGCAACTTCAATAACACTAATGGTAGAATGATTTTATTTAAGAAGGATGAAAATTTCCTTAAAAAATATATTGTGATGATTTTTCCTTTATAATTTTTTTCAATGAAAATCTGAAAAATAATACCAAACATTTTTGCCATTTGAAAAAGGAGGGAGAAAATTTTAGAGGAAGTTGAAAGAAACAAGACAAAATTAACTTTGAAGGTATGAGATATTTTGCTCTTTTTTGTTGATGGTGAAAAAGCAGACAACCAATACAATATACAAAATTCTCAGGAGAAATATTAGTATTTTTCAAGAAGTTCTAATATTACTGCTTTTGTCCTACAGAAAAATCTAATGCAATAGGTAGTAAAGAATGAGACTAGTATTAGTGAAAGCATTGGGAAAAACCTGTTTCATGTGCTAGTTGCCGAACAGTTGCCAAAGGGGCTTGATGTTTTGTTAAGTACAATACAGATCTTGATGCTTTGGCTTGATGTTTTGGCAACAGTACAGATAAAGCCTATTTGGTTTGCCATATTAGGTGTCTAACGTAGAATTTAGAACCCCCAAATTGCTGCTTATCTGCCACCTAATCCTGGAGCCATTTCAGTTCTCTAGATACCTACATTTCTACCAATTCCATCTGTATAATTCCCTACATACCTAGATTTCTGCCATTGGACAGGCACAGCTATCCAATACCTGTTACTATGAAGCTATTCACTACTTCAGACCTAGCTATTCCTTTCAATTCCTCTTCTGCCTGTCTCAAGTATTGAATATTATTCAGAAGACGTTCTGAGAACACCACTGCTAGATACTCTAGTGAAATACTAATCTACAAAGCATGGGGCGAAGTGTTCACAAAATATGAGGTGCAGAAACATCAGATGAAAAAGCTAGATCTCTAAAAGGAACAAAAGAACAGCAGTCCTTGTTATCCTGTGGCTGTGTGTGTGTGTATATATATATATATATATATATACACACACACACACAACTCTATGCAAATACCCTTTGTGCAGGTGAGGGATCTGGGAAATAAAGGGTCTCCGTAAACATCATGCAATCTTATACTCTAGTGAATATATATATATATATATTGCACATAGTTCCCAGTTCCTTTGTGTATATATTCTATTTTAACTTTTTTATATGTATTTTAATCAATTTGTACATAGTTAAGTTATTGAGAGTCTTGATCTGCCTTTATAGGGGAAAGAGGGAACTAAGTGCAATAGGCAGTTTCACCCCACAGTGCACCTGCCCTGCTAACATTCCCTTCAATTGGAGAGGGGAGTACATAATAGGGTACTACCTGGGCTACATAATTATTTGTTGGGCCAGAGAGAAAGAGAAAATTAAGAGATTTTTTTTCTAATCTTTCACTTTTCTTCTTGTTATATTATTTTATTTTAATAAACAATTAATTAAGTAGACAAAGTAGAACTTTTCTGCAACTCTGCAGAAAAGAACTTGGGGGTTATAGTGGACAATAAACTGAATATGAGCCAACAACATACCTCTGTTGTGAAGAAGGCTAACAGCATACTGGCCTACATTAATAGGAGCATTGCCAGCAGGCTGAGGGACGTATGAATCCTACTGTATTCAGCACTGGTGAGGCCACATCTAGAGCACTGTGTTCAGTTTTGGGCCCCCCACTGCAGATGTGGACAAACTGGAGAGAGTCCAATGGAGTGCAACAAAAATGGTGAGAAGGTTGGGGCACATGACTTCTGAGGAGAGGCTGAGGGAACTGGGCTTATTTAGTCTACAGGAGAGAAGACTGAGAGGCAACTTAATAGCAGCCTTCAACTACCTGAAGGGAGTTCGAAAGAGGATGGAGTTAGACTGTTCTCAGTGGTGGCAAATGAGAGAACAAGGAGCAATGGGCTCAAGTTGCAACAAGGGAAGTTTGGGTTGGATATTAGGGAAAACACTTTCTCACTAGGAGGACAATAAAACACTGGAACAGGTTACCCAGAGAGGTTGTGAATGTCCATCCTTGTAGGTTTTTAAGACCCAGATAGACAGCCTTGGTTGGATGATCTAGTTGGGGACAGTTCCGCTTTGGGCAGGGGGTTGGACTAGGTGACCTCCTAAGGTCCTTTCCAAAGCTAATTTTCTATTATTTCTATGAACTGCTTCAACAGGAGAGATTGAAAGATATTGACTTAATAACCTGGTATTATGGCACTGCCCTTGGAATTATAATACCTGAATTGAAATCCCAGTTCTAAATAAGGCAGCATGGAGCTTTGAAAAAATATTACCCACCTCTAAGGTGGAAGTTCCCTAGCCACTGAATTATTTAATAAAAAGAAGGTGGCACCTTCCTTCTCCTGCTTTGAGGTGAATTTTCTGGTTCAAATCCCTATTTCCATGAAAGGTTTCACACCTATGAACCCTAAGTGAAAGGGGGTGCCTGGATGAAAAGAAGGGGACCCATCCCTTTACTCAGCATTTTGTCTTAGCTAGCTTAGACAGCTCTCTGAACAGTGTGCTGGATTTTTCTGGAGCCTATTCTCAGGAACCTATTTTTCCCTATGCATTGTGTGTGGAGCCTAAATACCCAACTCGGGCAGAGTAATATTGAGCCAAAATCTTCCTTGTATAACAAGTTCAAGGAATCTAACCTTTTTCTAACCTCTCCATGAAAGGAGTACACACCATATTAGAGCCTTTATTCTCACCAGCCTTCTCATATAGTGTCCTATATTGCTCACATTTACATTTATAGAAATCTAATTTACATTAGATAAAGATATGGTTATAAACTTGATTTTTAAATCATTTTAATCTTAATGGTATCTTTGTGCAGGGACCAAAATTTAACTAGCATTTTTATGCTCCATGCAAAGAACACTAACAATTCCTTTTAGCCCATTTATCTTATGTGAAACAATTATCTGAGCAGCCCTTTGGTTTCAGCTATACACAGGCACACAAAGATGAAAGAAAGGTTAACACTTTTCCACCATCTGTCAACACTATCTTTTGTTACATCTGATCAATTTTAAAGTAAATGCAAACACATGATATCATTTACAGTTATGAAAGTAGATTTGATACATCAGCTACTTTACTTTTATCCATTCCTGGTATCACTCATCACAGGCAGTCATTGTGTAAGTGAGACTGTGTTTTATGGCTCATCCTTGGCAGGGAAGCATGCTGCTTAAACCTGGCATCACAGTAAATTCACCCTGCTTATTGCTACTTGGTAATGAACCAACAAGCATGCATTTCATACTGAGAACACTGTACAGAAAGCAAACTAGAGAGTGTGTGTACCTCCTTTTATCTTAAAAACAGACATATACCTAGAAGAAAGAGGCAATACATAAAATGTAAACCATATGGACTGTTATTCTTTTTAAAAATGAGAGAGGATTTCTTTCAAAGACAAATAAATCCTCTGTCTGAACAAAAACCTAGACTAAGGATAGCAGTGGTCTACTAATGGGCATATAACATGAACATTCAGACAAATATCAGAAGAGAATTTGTCCTGTTTAGTCCGGTACACAATTTGAATCAACTAATACTAATATACCCTTATACTTTCCAACTGCCAAAGACAGAATATGGAATGCAGCATAGATGAAGGGCCACGGTGAGTAACATAAAATATTATTTATTCAGGAAACTTGAAATATGAGATGTGTTCCTTCCTATAAATAATTCTTCTCATAAACTCAGTTTCATGATTCTCTCCTCCTGCCATAAAGGGAGGCCAGACCAATTTTTTGAATAATGTGGGTGACTTTGCAGCTAAGCTGAATGTTGTCACTCAGAATGAGGTTGCACATGAGAGGTAGATACACCCCGCTTGCAATACTCTCTTCAGCATGAGCAGCAGATTTCTAGCATCTTCACCTAGCTTACTGCTCCATTTCTGTGCTTGATCCTGAAGATTATGGAGAAGAGCACTCTATCTTGCCTCTCCCTGCAAAGTTGCTTCAGATCCAGCTGGATTATTCAATGTAAGATACACTTCTTTCTTCCCTGACAATGCAGTTCAGAAAAGAGCCAACCTCAGCCATGCCCCACCTCAAGCAGCCTCTCCCAGCTGGCCCAGCTTCAGGCACCAACCCCAGTGCCACCAGCCTGGTCACAGAGCTCTCCACTGCCCTCAAAGGGTCCCCCCTTGTCCCCTTCCTCTGCTGAAGGGGCAGGTGCCTGCCCTCCATGCCCCCTACCCTGTCCAGACATTGGGCCAGTAAATGCATGCTAAGGGCCCTCTGAGTGGCTTAGAGATAATCCTTCTCCATTGAGGACTATCTCTAACTGGTTTCAGGCAACTCATGTTGCAGTCACATGTAGCTGCTCCACACCAGGCCCCAAACCAGTTGGGAGTGGTCCTCCAGCATCCCAGAAGGCACTGCTCCCTGTCACTCTTTCTCCCCCTGAGGGACAATGGGGACAGCCAGAGGAGCAACTAAAGGTAAGATCCCCCCTTCCCTCCCATTCTGGGATATTCCCGGACCCCAGAGCTCCCCTCTGCCCCTTTGGACTTTTCCTGCCCACCCCCCACCAGCACTCACAGCTCACCCTCACTTCCATTTCTCCTGGCACACCTGTGGCTGCTGATGCTGCTCCCAGGGGAGTAAGCAGAAAATGGGAAACCTGCATGTTTGGCTGCTGCCACCAGGCTGCTGCAGCTGCTTTTTGAGCTGAATCCAACTTAGGGAGCAACGATGATGGTGGGTGGCTCCCCTTTCCCTGCTTGTTCCCCTGGGACAGCACCAGCAGCCACAGGTAAGCTGGAAAGTGTCAGAGGAACAGTGAATGGGGATCTGTGATGCCAAGGTGGTGGGCCCAGTCTGGGCTGGTGGGAGGACTGGGCAGCAGGCTGAACTTGATCCAGGCCAGCAGGGAAGAAAGGTTGTGTACCCCTCCCCACTGACTCAGACTACTCTCATCACACCACATACCACCCCCCACCCCTACCAACCTGGATCAGGCCAGATACCCACTCACTGCCCCTTTGGCAGCTCCCAGCTTACCTGTAGCTAATGACACTGTCCCAAGGGAGCAAGCAAGGAAAGGAAACCCACCTGTTTCTGCTTCCACAGGTAAGCTGGGAAACACAGGGTAAGGTCAGCTGTGAGGACTGGGGGGGGCACAGGGGAAGCTCTGAGGGACAGGGGGGAGCCCTGGGGCTGAGGGAAGACAGGGGGAAGTCCCAAGGGGCAGAGAGTGAGCCCTGAAGGTGGGGGAGAGGCAGCAAATGGTTCAGTCTCAGAAGTGGAGTCAGCAGGGACCCAGTCAGGGAAGGCAGCCCCCAGCTGCATGCAATACGGCCCATCTACCCTGTATCTGAGAGCAGGCACAGATCTAACTTGGCTCTTAGCTATGCCCCTGCTCACAAGCCCTCTAAGGGACAGTCAGAGTTATGCAGGTTACAGAGGGCATTAACCTTTAATGTGTGCCTGCTCAAAACACCTGCTAACTTTAATACCAATTAAAATTAGCACATGTTAAATCTAAGGTGTAGCTACACCCTAAGTGAGTCCAGTTCCCCGCTATTAAAAGTAATCATTCCAATATAATAAAGGACTTAGTCTCTCTGTCTGTGTGTCTGTCTGTGCATCTATCTGTCCCATAACGCTTTTGGCCAACTACTCATGCACTGCTGAGAGAGCAGGCTGTGATTGGCTGTGCAGGCCCAATTTTGAGTCATTGCTGGGGAAGTTTGTGGCAGTAGCAAATGTGCCACAGCTGCCCAAGCAGCAGGGAGACCCCCGTGCCTCCCTGCCTGAGGGAGAAGGGGTGGGTCATGGTAGCTGTACTCCCCCACCCATCCCTGACACACCCCAGAACAGCCATCAGGGAGGGGAAGCAACGGGCAGGGAGGAAGAGAGGGGAGTGGGATGGGGGAGGGCAAAGGGGAAGTCATGGTGGCAGCTGTTGTTGGGGCTGGGTGGCAGGGAGGAAAGCAGGAAGGGGAGCGAGAAGGGGCCCCCGACAACAGCTGGCAGGGAGAGGTGGGGAGGTTGCATGGGCCTGGGGAGGCACAGGGTGGGGAGACATGAAGGAGGGGGACTCATGGTGGCAGCTGTTGTTGGGTCTGGGCAGCAGGGAAGGAAGGAGGGGAGGGAAATGGGAAGGGGAAGGGAGGGGGAGTCATGGTGGCAGTGCCCCCCACCCGCACTGCCCAGCCCCTACAACAGCCGGCAGGGAGGGGGATGCAGCAGGGAGGGAGGGAGTGGAGTGGGTAGGGGAGGTGGGGGGAAGCCGCGCTGTGAGGTGGAGGCAGGCAAGGGGAGGGAGCCCCCGCACTGGAGGCTGGAGGAGGCCATGGCAATGGAGGGAGTTTTTACATGGCCAGCCCTGAAGGGTGAGGAAGGGGCGAGGTGGGGGGCATGTAAACACTCCCTGAAATCCATCATTTTTTGATGGGTAATTAGCTAGTATTAGATAATCCCTTTTAAAAAGTGATCAGGCTCCATCTTAAAGCTAGTTGTTTTGAACCCACTACTTCTTTTGGGAGACTCTTCTAGGACCTCAGCCTTTTGACAGTAAGAAACCTTCTAACTTATAACATGAATGAGTAGATCAGGAACAGTGTTTACCAATTTTTGTTGGTGCTATCATTGTCCTCTTCTTTGACCCAAGGATTTGAGGCCTACCTGTTCATAATGTAAGGAGAACAAATTCTAATTCTTCCTATTCTCCTGATTCATAGATAATAATAGAGGAGGGTAATTACAGTTTGAAATTTTAAAAAATTACCAGAAACACTGGAGATGGACTCCATGTAGGATGGAGAAACCCATCTCATACCGTCATCTAACAGTTTTCTGTAACTTATTGTATGGCCTCAGGAAAAGCAGATTTGCAATGAAAGCTTGAGAACAATGGTGTGAGCTAATGGACCAAATAAAGGCCTAGGAGTTGCAATAATTACATTTTTCCCTGGTACTGACACCTGCTTTAGGGAAATGCTCTTCTAGTTTCAAGTTGGCCATATCTAAAATGTGGACACCAGTCCTTCTCTATGAACCTCACTGGAGCATTGTGAAAATTAATTATCCAGTTTACCAACCGTTGTTAGAAGATATAAAATGTAATGTCAGTATTATTACTATTGTAATTTGTTCAGGGCAAAATACAGTACAGGATTTGCATAACCCCACAAACCAACCTGATATCCTTCTTCAATAAAATAACTAATTTTCTGGATAAGAAACTGCAGTAGCTCTAGTATTCAGTAACACATTTGAGACAGTGCTGGCTAAATGGCAAGCTATTAGTTAAGCTGGAGAAAAGGGTGATTAATAGAAGACCAGTACAGAAGCTATGAAACTATCTAAAACAGAGAATACAACAGGTAATGTTGAAAGGGGAAGTATCAGCATGAACATTTACCTTAAGGATCAGTCTTGGGACCAATCTTATTTAATATTTTCATTAAGGACCTTGACAGAAAAGATAGGAGTATGCTAATGAAATTTCCTGAGGACACAAAGTTTGATGTCATCATCAATACAGAAGTGGTTTGGAATATGATACGAGAAGTATTGGATAACCTTGAAGACTGAATTAATAGAAATGGAATTAAATTTAATAGTACAGAGCACAAGGTCATCCACTTAGGAGCTAATAAGAATTTCTGCTATCAGCGGGGAGCTTATCACCTCAAAGTGACACTGGAAAAAAATGCCCTGAGTGAACTAGTACCATATAGGAGGACTATGAGCCACTGATATGATGTGAAAACATAAATATTATCCTAGGATGTATCAGATAAACTATTTCCTATAGGGATAAGGAAATATTGGTGTAATTTTTTTAAACACGGGTTAAACATCATCAGGAAATACAGTATTCTATTTTGGTCACCCACGTTCACGAAAAGTAAATTTATAATCAGGTGCAGAGAAGGAGTTCTAGGATGATGAGTGGAAAGGAAATCCTAAAAATGAAATGAGAGGAGACTAAAATCCCTTGTTTTTTTATGCTAGCCAAGAGAAGAGTGTTGTCTATAAATCCATCAGGTAGGCAAACATGGCTCTTCCTTGGGTGTAGGAGAGGAAAGAAGAAATATCAAGACCTTTCTGTTTTTTCTCCGACACACCTGTATGAAAGCCTAATGACAATAATAATGATTCCTAAGGCTGTGCAATATTGCTCTGAAAACCACAAATGAAGTGAGAGAGAGTTAAGATAAGCAGGGAAGAGGCAGGACCGAGACTTCATTCCCCTTCTCCCCCTCCATGCTCTCATGAAGCTGGCTGGGTCTGGAGATGAGCACCTAGAGGAGACTGCAGTCTTCTACTATAGGCAGTACTATTTACTGATTTAAACATATTTTTTTTATCATACTGGTTAGTTATGCACTAGGATTCCATTTCACTAGGCACTAAACAAACACAAAACAAAAGATGATCCCAACCCCAAAGAGTTTACAATCTGAAATGATAGACAACAGGATGAAATACAGAGAGTACATGACATTAAAGAACAAATAATAGCCATCATGATAAACAGTGGTCTCAGCACATCAGCATCTACCTTGTTTACACACAAATGTCTGCTCTTCATTGCTTCAGTTTCCATTCTCCTTTAGCTTTACATTACTGATTCAAATGTTGTCTTCCTGTTCAGGTTTCAAGTCCTATAATTTATACATTCCTATTGTTGGAAAAGTGGAATGAATCAATACTTCCATTCAGGTAACGATGGTATATCACTTTACTTATGTACAGAGCCATCTAATCTATCTTGTGGGGACTTCTTGGACAGTACTAAAATCACATTTTTTTGCATGAAGTAAATTTTGTCATACACTATTTATCATAAGTTATACCATTTCCCTTCCCAGTCCTAGCAGCCTGGGCAGGCAGGGCTATAGGTACAAGCATGAAATATAAGAATTACTTGATTTCCCTCCAGTGGAAGAAGCTGAACAGTGGTGCTAGAGGGTAAAAGAGATGTACACCAGAATTATTAGAATTCACTGGGCTTCCAGCACACCCCCTATTTGATCTGCAAATGTAGAACCTGTCAAAAAAATTTCCAAGGTGCTTTATCACATTTGATATTTGTTTAAGATAGTAGCAGGGTATCTCTCAGAGCATGGCTGTTTATTTCAATCAGTGCTATAAGTTTCTAAGTACATCTTGTACCTTTTTCTCTGTAGATTACAGAGGTGAACAGTATGAATATTTCAGTAGTGTAAGGGCATAGGCTGAGCTTTTCTATTTAACTAGGGGATTTGAGCAATTTTATTCCTCTAAAGAGAGAGAGTTCTTTATAAAACAGCTTCACAGGTACATTTCAGCACCCAAAAATGTCTGTTTTCCATACTTGTTTTATTTCAGCTAGCAGTATTTTAAATAAGGTTTATAAAACCTTCACCTTCTTTTTAAGGTACAATCCACAAGAGTCTTTGTCGGTCCCAAACCCAAAAGTATCTGGCACCATGCAGGATCTAGCTCTGAATTTGGAAGAGACCATTTCCAGTGCCCAACTTTGAACCCCATAAGCTGGTGCTTTTTTTTTTTATAGCTAAGGACATGAGAACTTGTTCCATGATGAATTTGCTGACTAAACAAAATACCCATCCCAAAGCAAAATCCCCATGGATAATCAAGCCGTAGAAGCCTTACAGAAGCCCATAGGACCTCTTATAAAGATGTTGCAATTTTGGTGTGTCTCAGGCTGCTTTTGTAGATTTCTGACTAATGGACTGGAAGTGCTAGCTATTTCTATATTCACATCTGATGAAGCATGCTGTTGCCTATGAACACTCATGTGTCTCTGAACTAGTTAGTTTCTCAGGCTGGATTCAGATGTGAAGCCATGTGCAGTTTGTGGCACCGCAAACCTCTCTGCGGCACCACAAACTGCACACACTGCACGTTAAATTGTGTATGGCACTGTTTAATTTGCAGTGCCTGGACAAAATTTGCTACCTGGATTTCCTGGTAGCAAAAAAAAAAAAAAATATGGAAGAAAAAAGCAGCACAAAATGGTGTGTAACAAATGTGGAGATGTGAAAGCAGGCAGCCCAGGGCTGCAGAGCCCCCATGCTGAAGCACCTTGTGCCCCAGCCATCTGCTCTCCACTCTGGGCTGGCTTCTGGTGGCCTGCTCCCCTGTCTTGAGGCACACTGTGCCCCAAAACGGGGACTGTCTGCTGGTTAGCCCTGTGCTGAGGAATCCTGTGCCCCAGCCAGCCCCTGCCTCCCCCCTGCAGCATAATCTAATATGTATAGGATATGCCAGATATGCAGGGAAATAAGAATAAGGTACTGTCAGACATTCAACTGAACACTTACTAAGTGCAGTTAAAACATGAGCAGATGAATGTTCAAGCAGTTTAGCACATGTTAATTGTCCTCATGGCATTGCAAAGATGTTCCCTTTCAGGCAAGGGTTATCTCCTAACATGTAACTTTAAGGGACCACTACATTTCAATGATTTGCAAATGAATGTGTGACACTACCCAAATAAGTATGAAACTCAGGAAGTTCCTCCTGGTAGACTGGTACACAGCCACAGTAAATGTTTGCATGGTTTTATTTCTGCTACATCGCTAACTACATAAAGTCCATCACTTAAAAAAAATATCCCTATAGGGTTCTTGTATGTCCTAAAGCCTTGACTTACAAAGTTTTATATACATGTTTAACATTAAGCACATGAGTAATCCTACTGAGTTCAATGCAACTTCTCTCATCTATATGATAAGCCTGGGTTGAATTTTTTTAAGGTAAAGTCCTTAGCTATAGTGTCTTATACAGATAGTTTTTATTACTTTCCTGTCATCTTTTGTCTCATAATTATAAAGAAACAAAACCTGAGAGAGAGGAAAGCAGTCTAATGTTATTGAGAAATGCTACTATGGCATCAGAGAAGGATTGGGGAGGCAACCCTTGGCCCTGAATACTTTATACAGGATAACAGAAGGATTATTTGGCTGTACTAAAATTAAATTTTCCCTCTGAGGGAAAAACATCAAATTCCCTTTATCCTGCCAGCTTCTGGGTATGAAAATGGTAGTTTTATGTGCTCTAGCAGGTAACCTATTTTGAGTCATTTGTATTTCTCACTGATTCTTTATAAAAGGACTATAGGAGAACTGATCATTTTTCAGTTTATCCCAAAAGATGTAGCTGAAAGGAGATGGATTTTCCTGTGGCTAAGATTTTGTACAAACTTTCTGCTTCAAACTTTTTTCATAACTGCAAACAAATCAACCTAACTTCTCTATCATTTGGTGAAAGGGTGATGATATTTGTTTTTACCCATTTTTTTCTGTTTTTTATATTCTGAGTAGTACCTGTATACACTACTATAATAAAGAAAAAAAATCATCTGGTAGAGAAATACCTAATCAGGTCTGCAAAGGAGTGAATGTGTGTTATATGGGAACAGGCTGAAGTAATTTGATATAAAAGTTTTAAACATTTTTTAAATATAGACATATATTTTGGTTATACATGCAGGTTTTCCTTGTAAGTATAGCATGGCATAGCAAAGGAACCATAAATAAATTATTGTATAAACTTCTGATAAACAATCACCACGAAGTCCAGTACCACCAGTGGAATCACCGTGCTTCCTTTTTATCCCACAGCATTCAAAATTCAAAGTGAAGGGAAAAGACAATGTAATTATTTCAAACATTTCTTTGAAGTATTCCTGCAAAAGATCCCTACAAACCTTGCACACATCATCAGAGTGATAATGAAATGTTTGAAAACTAATCTCCATGTTTTGAGTAGGCACTTTGAAGAAGTAACAGAACTGTACTGAAGGAAGATTTATAAAATTAGGACTTCCCTAAAAATGGAAAATGGATATAATTAAAATTGTGTTAAGTAGACCCAAAATTTATGTTCTATCAATGGTGCTTTATTTTAATGGATAAATTCCCATTCTTTGTATCAAAGAATCTGAGACTCAAGACTGACAAGTGTGTTAAATATAAGTTAAATGTGTCATTGTTTTCCACACACAAAACGATTTGCATGTGGAATAAGTGTAGCCATCAATAGATACAACGTACCAGTGTATGCACAGCTAATAATATATGTTTCAACTGTGGCTGAACTGACTATTCAAAAATATGTGTATAGTAGAATGTGCTTCACACTCAATTGGAGACAGTCAGGTTATATCATGGGGAATATAACATGATGAGATGTGTCATTTCCACTAGGACTTTAGAAAAATAAAATGTTTCTCTTTAATCATAAAAAAGGCAGAAAGAAGGTTGCTGGTAATGTGAGAGAGACTTTTTTTTCTCCTTGAAGCCAAGAGGTAGAGAACAGGGAACAGTGACTAGTCCAGTGGGAGTCTTAAAAGGTTTTTTTTCCAGAGTTCTATTCTCATTTCATTCAGCAGATGCTTATTTTATATTTTATATATTTGTTTTAGTGTATATCATAATGAGTATAGTATATAATACATTGTGTTATAATATAAAGTATGTTGCACGCATGCTCTGTAGCAGATATTTTAAGTTATCGACCAAAACTGTACTCTTTCAGATAATTTTTACATCAACACATATGTAGTAGGCAGCAATGCCAGTTCTGGAAGAAAATTAACAACTGGCTGAATGTAGTTCCTTTGTCTGACTTAAAAGGAGGACAGCCACATGACAATGTTATTTTCTCCAGGTAGATTTGCACTGCCACTGCAACAGAGCAACTTAAAGCTAGAAAAATCTGAACCATAGATCTTATGTTTTCATTTGTGAAAAAAGGCAAATTCGCCCAGTTAGTTGAAGATGAAAGCTGAATTTGGGGACAAGTTTATTCTTGAAGCGTTGGTGAATTCACCATGACACACAGCTTCTTAAGAAGGTATCTGTTTCATCTATTTTTTTCTAATAAATATTAAAATGCTACTTCCAGAACAGTGCCCATCTCACTGTCTACACTTTCTCTGGTTCACTTTCCTTATGAGTCCAAATTTCTTCCTATCTTGGCTTCTCAGTGGATCAGTTTGAACAGGATAGGTGATAAGATACTGTTGGTCCTAGCTACCCCAAGACCAGGTGGTTAGGGTGTTGCTAGGAAGGAGGATAGGGAAGGGGGCCTAGAATCTGGTCTTTCTCCTGGGCAAGCAGCCTAACAACTATGCTATTAAGGTGAATAATGGGAGGACCACCCTTCTTTTCTGGTACCAAACCATCATTAGCAGTGTTTCTTTTCTGGGTCCAACATAGAGTTTATGAGCATGTTCAATAGAGCAAAATGAGTTGTGCATGGAAGGGCAGGATCTAAAATTTGTATAAGTGGCCCTAAAAAACAGTCATATGCCTAACTTAAACCATGTGAAGGCTACTGACTTGACTTAAATAGGTGTTGAATTTGGGCTTGTCTACACATTACCTTTAACACATGAGGGCAGAAAAGCAGACCATACCAGCATTTTTCCCTTCTCCCTCCATCTTACCTGAGTTCAGTGTAAAAGTTTTTCTTTTTTCTCTACCAGTTCCCAATTTCTTTCAGACACCAAATGATCTAGAAACAACAGCATTGGTAAAATGTATTTCATCACGAGACTTCTATTGCAGCCGAGGCAGTTTCACAATCTCTCTCTGTAGTTATGTACAACCAGATGGAAGGAGTGAATCTTTGGGGTTCAGTAAATGACTAGGCTGCCCTGACCCAGGGCTCTCTGCTACACACATCCACTGGTCTCACCACATCCACAGTGCCAGTCATCTCATCATAGAAGGCAATCAGGTTGGTCAGGCATGACTTGCCCTTGGTGAATCCATGCTGACTGTTCCTAATCAAATGAATACATTTTTAATATGCTTCCTTAAATAGAATAACTTAAGACTTTTGATATCCTAAAGAAGCCCCATTAATTTTCTCCATGTCTTCACCAGTTGGCCAGTTCAGAGTTTGTTATCAAACTATGCTCTCTGGATGCTTTGCCTGTTTCCCATCTTGTTTATTTACTGGATCTAGAGCTCTGTAACCCTCTTGCAGGATCTCTTCTATTATTCCACATTTGCACCTGGCTGCTGGCTTTTTTATGGCCTTAAAATCCATGAATCTAAGCTCATAATTCTTTGATGGGTTTATGGAGCAGAGCTGTATGACCCTTGTTGGAGGAAGTTTTGTTTATGTTTTACCAAAAACATCTTTAGCTTTTTTCTCTATCTAACATTCCAGTAGCATTATTTCTCCAGTCTTTCTTTTAAACTCTCCTTTGACAGAAATTCCTTTGAGATTTCCAAATGAATTAAAGTGGAAAAGAGGGCATCTCCACTCAAAGAGAGTTCAGTAATGCAGCCGTCTCCTTAGCTCTCCTTGTAATGGAAGCCTGTAAACCTATTAATGTTTTAAAATGATTCTAGGAGTTAGATATGTTCTACAGCATCTAAAACAAATGCACTTCCTAAGAGTTCATGCTGTATTGGCTTTAAATAAATACTTTTAGAGGGAAATGATTCAGTAGGCTTTTTATTAAGGCCTGAGGGTGGGGGTTTTTTTAAATGATTTTGCTATATAATGGTGTACCAGAAAAATACCTGTTTAATGATAGTTTATTTCTGGTTAGATATAGGAATTTGAGAGAGATTTACTGGAATAGTACACAGGGAAAGAATGGTCGTGGAAAAATAAAAGAAGAAAAGAATATGTTAAGGCCAAATAGAGGAGTAAGGATTTAGACAACATGAAAACTCTTGGCAATGGAGGGCCCTTGTACATGTAACAGGAGTTTAGTCCCTCAGGATTGCATTCTATGCCCCCTAAATTTAAACAGTGGGTTTTATTTTTCCATCACTGTTTACATGTCATGAGTCTTAAATCTCATGAAATGTTCAGTGTGCTATTCACAATAAATTACTGCAGGGGGTGCCACATAACAACCCACCCTGCTGATTTATTCATACTAAATTACAGCAGGGGGAGCTGCACACTGCTAATCCCTGCTACGGATCAATGATGTCTATAGCTCACAGCTCGCTGATATGTACAGATGACCGAAAGTAGTGCAATATAAATAATTTAATTAAGCATCATTTCATTAATTTAATTGATTTAATTAATTTTACACATTTTACACATTTTTAATTTTTAAAAGTTTTACACTCATATTTTTAAATGTTTTATTCTTTTCGTTTCTATCTTTCTTTCTATTCTTATTTTTTTATTTCCCTATTTCTATGTCATCAAGTAAACTTTATTTCATGTGTAAATCCACTTTTTTTAAAAATTTCATTTAAGCAACAGCCCCTACAAACAGGGCACTGAAATTCTCCAAGTGCTTATAATACGCACACAAATCTGCACCCAGTCAATTTCGTATATATATCTGCCCACACATATTGGAGTATTGTGGTGAGCTAATTGGAATTTCAATAATGCACCCCCCGCATTATCTCACAGGGGGTCCCAATTCTGAGAGATGCACTGTTGGGGGTCATTGTTTGATTCAGCGTTTCCTTTCCATCCCCAGACACTGCTTGTCACATCTTGGTTTGGGTCTATGATCCCATAGCCCTGCAAGTCCTGATATCCTCAGGCTGTCCCTGATACTCTGCCCACAAAATTCAGTTCCATATACTAACCATCCAAGCTTCTCACCTCTCCCCCCTCCCCGCCCCCCTGCATTTTTCTGGCCTACTAACAAAAGACCCTGGCCTTCTGACTGGACATACCCCACCACCAAAGATAGGAGCACAGAGTCACTTCATTATCACCTCAACCCCTCTCTGAACAGGGCACTGAAATTCTCTGAGTGTTTGTAATATGTACACAAATCAGCATCTTGTGAATTTCTTATTTCTTCATATTGGACATCAAGTTAATGTGACCAGTGGTAGGTAATGCATTTTATGTCCTTGCCACATTTCACACATCCCATACACACAAAGCAAAGGAAAACCTGTAAACTTCATCCCTGTCTGCTCTTTCCCTCCCCTACCATTACCGCAGCCTGCCTCCCCACTAGAGACAATGTACCTATGAGACAGACAGAAGTGTTGCAATTAACAGAAGCTGGTGAATGGTTTAGCATTCAGTGCTGGTTGATTGGTGGCCTATAGAGTGCCCTCTCCATCTGTAGCAGCCAGAATGTGTGCAGCCTGGCAATGCTGCACAATTGTTCCCAACTATCCCTTGCATACTGATTGTAGCGGGCACTGTGCCCTGCCTGACCACTTCTCTATTTAGCCACTGTCTCCCACACTTCCTCAGACCAGGACTTCCTGAGTACCTCCCACCTGGTGTTGCAAATATTGTGGGACACACAGACCACCACAAAAAACACTGTGTATGCCATGGCATAGCATCAGGTCATGGCACAACAACAGGCTCCCCAGTGACCCATGTGTCAAGACACCACTCCCAGCAGGACATGATCTGAACTGCTGAGCAGTTCAAACATAGTTGGTGAGGGAATGAATGCTGACAGAACTCACCCACTGTTAATAAAGCAGGCACACTTAACACTCATGTGGGCTCACTGAACTCTGGTTGTCAAGTTTACGTAAAACCAGTGAATGAATTAATGGTGATAGGGAGACAATTATGCCATAGCCAACCAAAAAAGGATGTTTTAGAGGTGCAGCGTGGATGGGGAGCAGGAGTTCCTCATGGCCATTGCCGGACAAAGTCTGGGGATTTTTGCTGGGCATGCAAGAGCTATGTTCTTTGACTGTTGCAAGTTTTGGCACCAGTCGGCAGCATTCATCAGGGCTCCCCCCTGGCCTGCCAAGGGTGTCCTAAAATATTTGTTAAACACAAATACCTGAAAATTGTAGTGACACCCAATGGACAAAGGTGCTCAACACATGTCATTCAGTGAATTACCATGTACACATGACAGCTTAATGGCTGCACCGTTCCAAGTTGCATCATTGCAAACTAAACTACATTGGGGTGGGGATTCATTTAAGACAACAGAACGGCATTGAAATCACCAAAAACTCATGTACATGTAAAGTGTGACACCATTAAGCCACATAAAAGGGCAATTTTTGTCATGTGTACAAGCACCCTAGGTTCTCCATTGCTCTGACCTGGTGTACTCACATGAACTCAAATTGAATGCAAAGAAGGTATAAAATGCTTCTAAATTAGAATCGGAATATATTACATGTACTTTGCAATTGTATCAATAAGTATTCAATGGGCATATCTACTCATGCAATTAATGCAAAACAAACTCTGGTGCTTATTGCACCAGAGTTTATTGCTCCCAGGTGCACCATTTGAATGTGCACCCAGGGCCACAGCATATTGACCCAGGTTGGAGCAGCCCCAGCTGGCAGGGCCCCTGAGAAGTCTGCCTGCCAGCCCAGTGCTGCTCCTGCCTGGCTCAACCTGCTACAGAGGGGCTGGCTGGGGCACAAGTGTGCTCCGGTGCAGAGCTAGCTGGCAGGCAGCCCCTATACTGAAGCACCCTCATGCTCCAGCCAGCTATTTAAGAGCCTGCTGTGGAGTTTATTAGTTTACTGTGATGTAATAGGGCAGGAGGTGTAGATGCTGAGATGTTTACTGAGGAGCTAATTAGCTTCTTAGTAAATGTTTTGTGTAGATATGACTAGTATAAAAGATATCTGGGCCCACATATATTTTACTCTGCTATTCAGTGGGCCAATCTTAAAAGGAGGAATAAAAAGTATTTAAGAGTGGGGTCCTTCAGATTATAATACAAATCAGAATATGGTAAAAGGCTTTTCATGAATGTACAGTCAAACAATTCCCAGTAATATATTTAACTTGTAATCTTAGCTCTCTATTTATTTGTTTATTCCAGATACTGGTCTAAGTGTTTTTCTCTACCTCACAAATATTCTTGGCAAGAGAAATCCCAACCAAAGTGTTCTTAAAATATTGAATTATTTGTGAGTTTGAAAATCAGTATTAAAAATTAAGAGGGAAGGAGGTAGATTTTTGAGACCGACCCAAAACTCAGCATATTGCATACAAAGTAATTTCAGATCGAGTGGGCTATGAAAGGAGTTTAGGCTGTCAGACAGTTGACATAGTCTATTCCTGTGCCACATGTGCCTGGACCAAGAAACCTTCAACCAGATCAGGTGAACACCTTCAGCCATTACCCACCCCCACATGACCATGGTCAACACTTTCTGTGGATTTCATTGTGGAACTCCAGTGTTCTGAAAACTGTTCCACTGTCATGGTCATCATGGATGCATTAACTAAAATGGTTCACTTTGTCCTTGCCAGTCTGTCCCCACTGCCAGCCAATCTGTTTCTGCTGCATATATTTCACCGCTATGGTTTCCCATCTCAGGTACTCTCTTATCATGGCCCCCAGTTTATTTCACACTTTTGACATGAGTTCTGTAAGGCCCTGGCCATGGAACCTCTTCACTTGTCTGCATACCACCCTCAAACCAAAAGACAAACAGAGCACATAAACCAAACCCTGGAAACATGTCTCAATTGCTTTCTAAACGTTCACCAGGATAATTGGGTGTCCTTGCTCCCCCTAGCTAAATTCCCTAGCTAAATTGGCATAAAGCAATGCTGTCCAGGGTCTATAGGCAAGACTCCCTTTTTCTGCAACTACAGATTCTATATTCAGTTCCAACCAGCACTGCCTACCTTCCCATGGATTCCCATAGTGAATGACTTTGTATCCCATTTCCAGCAGGTTCAACAAGAACTAAAAGTCCATTCCAGTGGATCCAAGACTGCAGATAAAGACAAAGCTGACTGACACTGTCAGTCCCTGGCCCCACCATTTTGATTAGCAACAAGGTCTGGCTTTCCTAAAAAAATACCCATACCCTCACTGAGGAGACAGCATTTTATTTTTATTAAGTTTTGTTTTTGCTGGTGTTGATTTCACAGATTTCATGGATTTTGCAGACAATCCTGGATTTTGTTATTTCCATGAAATCCACAAAACCTCAAATTAAGTAGGTCCCTACTTATAAACACACCAGCAGGCTCAAGCGTGCATTCACATAACCTCAATATGTTCTATCAAGCTTTGAAGAAGAAGGGATAGCTTGAATAGTGGAACATCAAAACCACAAAAAAGGATAGGAGGTCATTAACACTTATGCACCAAAGATACATTAACAGGAAAAAGAGAAATGATCTCCCCTGAACCTCAGCCCTGGCCCTGCTCTCTCTGTTTTCTCCAACAACTTGGGTTGGCTTGGCTTCCTTGGTCTTCACCTCAGATCTTCCTTGGGACTCAGCATTGGTTCTCTGACTCCCAGCTCTGGGCCTCAGCTTATCTGTCAGACTACATCTCTTGGATCTCCCCTCTCAGCTCCCATAACCTGTGCTCCTTCCCTCCTGATCCATGGGTTGATCCTAGTAGCACACCATGGACATGGCCACTTATGTCCCTGCCAAATCCTCACTGGGAGAGGCAGCCACACTTCTATTCAGGCAGTGCTGAGACAGTCAAGTGATTTCATGGCTTATTGTCATTTCCCTTATTCCTGTTAATGTCTCTTCAGTGCACAGGTGTTAATGACCCCCTATCTGCTTTTAATGATTTTGATGTTCCACTATTCAAACTACCCCTTCTTCTATAATTTTGCTGTCTGTTAGCTATTCATGATATGTCCCACCTGCCTGCGGAGGGTTCAGGGATTGAGAATATGGTCGGGGGTAGAAAGGTAAGAAAGATTTATTGACTTTACAAAAACACAACTACGCGTAGTAACAAAACAAACAATGACAGACAAAAGCAATTAGCATTGGCAACTTATCGGCAGTCCCCTCTGATGCCTGATACACAGCAAGCTTCTTTTCCTCAAAGTTCAGTGAAGTCAGGCGTCCCTGAACGACACTGTCCAAAGGGGTACCGGAAAGGACCCTGGGATGCAGTTCTTGGGCTCCTCGAGGTCCACAGGCCCACTGATCCAGGCAACAGCTAACTAATCCTTTTTACAGAGCTGTCTCTTCCTTTCTGAATGGTTTCCAAATATTCCAGCTCATTTATAGCTTCTGAATGATACTGATAACGAACGACCACTCAGATTTCTTTTACTTCAACTGTCCTCAGACTGACCAATTAGCAGTACAAGCCTTGCATTTCTTCAGTAAGGTAATTTTAACTACACCACAAGGCCTTACTACTTCAAGGCTTTGCTAAATTTACTAGGCCTTACTTTATACAAGGCCTCACTACAGCTTAAACTTTAAGTAGGCTTTTAGCAACAACATATAGCTTAATATATAAACAAATGAAGAAAAACACTTGATATAATCTTCATAGAACCTTCAGCAAGCACCTTTATCACACAGGCACACTTTTCAGATGTCACAATGGTAGTATCTGTTTTATTCACAGTTCAGCAGCTTGTTTTCATAGATTCATAGATTCATAGATGTTAGGGTCAGAAGGGACCTCAAAAGATCATCAAGTCTGACCCCCTGCATAGGCAGGAAAGAGGGCTGGGGCTAGATGACCCCAGCTAGATACCTATCTAACCTCCTCTTGAAGACCCCCAGGGTAGGGGAGAGCACCACCTCCCTTGGGAGCCTGTTCCAGACTTTGGCCACTCTAACTGTGAAGAAGTTCTTCCTAATGTCTAGTCTAAATCTGCTCTCTGCTAGCTTATGGCCATTATTTCTTGTAACCCCCAAGGGCGCCTTGGTGAGTAAAACCTCACCAATTCCCTTCTGTGCCCCCATGATGAACTTATAGGCAGCCACAAGGTCTCCTCTCAACCTTCTCTTGCGGAGGCTGAAGAGGTCCAGGTTCCCTAGTCTCTCCTCACAGGGCTTGGCCCGCAAGCCCTTAACCATATGAGTGGCCCTTCTCTGGACCCTCTCCAGGTTATCCACATCCCTCTTGTGTTTAGCTCTAGCTAAAACCCTTGACAATGAAGCATTGGAGGCACCATCAAAATTCTCAAGAAGGCTAGATTTTGTTTTATGAATCTGAAAAAGAGACACATTTATCTATAATGACAAGAAACAGTATTTTGACTTTTTTGCCTAGTTTGTTGTGTTTTGTTTTTTTTTAATTATATATATAATCTAGCAAATTAGTGGGCATTCCAAAAGACGTATTTAATTTTGCTTTTATCTTAAATTGATTGATATAGCATAAAATGGATAAAACAAGTAGATCATCTATGAATTTGGTGAAAATTAAATAATCTGTTACACACACAAAAAAAAGAAACAACAGCATTAAAGGGGAGCAAAAGACAACCCTTGTCCTATGGTTTGACCTGTATTGTTCCCTCAGCTTCCAAATACCATGACATACTAGGAAAAAGTGGTTTCAGGTAATTTTATTTTGTTCTTTACCTGTCTGTTTTAATTAAACTTTCTGCTTTTATTAGCCATTTGCCAGCAAACTTTTTCCAGCAAAATATATTTTTATTTCATAAGCTTTCACTATTGTGTTTGGTTTTGCACACTGTAAAAAAATAATTATCATGTTATTTACAATCCTCTGTTGCTGTTCTATTTAAGAACATCCATTGTAGACAGCAGTGTCGGCTTCTCATTAAGGAATAGAGAATTATGCAATTAGATCCCCTACATTTTCTGGGTAGATTTATTTTAGGCTTGTGGGGAACTAAGGGGTTTATGGTTTTGTACTGAATATTTCTAAGGTATGTACAAGCCTTACATTTAGATCATCCTAACCAGGTTTCACCTCAGGAGGTGAACTAACGTAGATCAAGAACTGGTGAAATCAATCTAGGAAATGCCTGCACATGTTCCCAGCACAGCCGTGGGGTTGGGAAAGCCCAATACTCACTTGATTCCCAGGGCTGTGCTGTTCTTGCCCCCATCCCTGACTGGGATATTTTTAGCACCCCAACTGTCCCCCCAAAGACCCACCTGCTCCCCCCAAACCAACCTCCTGAGAGATGTCAGCTCCACCCCCACCCAATCCTGACAGCCCTGTGTGCTGCCTATACCACTTCCAGCACCCACTCTCAGTCTAGGTTTAGGCAGCTTAAAGTAAGCCACCTAAACCTAGACCAGGTACAGAGAATGCTTGTTTACATGCAGAGAGAGCATGGGTTCTATATGGGACTGGAGAGATTGGACCTCAGGCAGAGGGTTGGACTAGATAACCTCAGGAGGTCCCCTCCATCCCCACTGGTCTTGGATTCTGCTACTCACAGTGCTGTCCTTCAGACACTGCTGGAAATGCTTCTTGCCTGGCCATGGCTGCTGCATGTCTGCCCCCTGGCACTGCATCAAGACCCACTGGGTGAGGATCTGCTCCAGCTCAGGGTCATACTGCCAATCAGTCTTCTGGTGCACCTCCCCGCTGAGCTCATAGACTGGTCCCTGGCTGGCCATGGCGATAGTGGGGTGTCTGAAGGGCAGAGGGGCAATGGGTGCATAAAAGTTAACAATGTCCCTGGTTTTAAATGTGGTACCCTGAACATGCCAAGCTCCATGGCCTTTTGTTGTTTATAAACTATATTACGTTTTTATAATGAATATAGATTATGAAGATGGGGGGGAGGAATGTATCATTAAAAGATAATTGTTCTGTCTGGTGTTTAATTCCCTGAACTCTGGGCTGTAATTCTCTTGTAGGAGATGGAGTGTTTTGAAATGGCACTGCTAATTTGAATGGGATATCAGGATATCAATCATACATCTATAATGCCACCTTGTTGGATTGATATCATAAGCCTTTAAGTAATAAAACTGGTAGTGCAAATTACTAAAACAGCTGGAAATACCAATAATCCAGCAGGTAGTTAGAAGTCTACATCAACTGTGGTATGGGAGCCATCGTATTTACGTGCATATTTTAAACACAAGGTTAAATGAGTTAAGGAGTAAGAAAGCAATTTTGTTTGTAGTTACAAAACCAGAAGCTATATGCTTGAAGCCTCAACTAGCAATAATGTCTGCATGGTATTTAATTCACCTGTCTAAGTGGAAGAACCCTCAGAGTACATAAAATAGCTCATTGAAAAGGTCATCCTTGAATGTATTTTCATACTGCAGGTAATCAAAAGAGAGAACAGAATTTTGTTGATAACTGATGACAGAGCAGATACTGAAAAGAGTTGATGGGGTGTGGCGATGTGAGTAGTTCTAATGAAATGCCACTAATGCTGTTAACCATTTGGACTGGAAAATAGACTCATGTGGGATCTAATTCTTCAGTCTTCATAGGGCTTGATTTTCTGCCTCACTAGCTGCTAGCCACATAGGTGGTGTCTCATATACCTGGTACACTGACTGAAGCACATTCCTATAGCTCTGTGATGAATTAACTATATTCCTTTTGAATTGTCAGTGTTCTAAAAAAAAGGCTCCTTTATGCTATGCTGTCTACTTTTTAGTGCTTGCTTTTCTCTAAAGATAATAGTAATTTTATATTTCAAGACTAATATATGTGTTTTAAAAAGGCAAAAGCATTTTATTAAGTTTTTCTCACTTTGTGATATATATTTATCCCCATAAGGTGAATAATCACTTAGTTTCTATGTTAACAAATAAGAATGAATAAAAATGTTCAGTGAAAATGCCTTCTAGCTCCATTGAAGTTAATAAGGCTCCATGCAGGGCAAGGGGTGGACTATTCAGAGCAGTTTACAGGAATGGGGCCTGAGTTGGGAATTTATAGTTAGTGGAAGAGAACAGAAGCAAAGAAGAAAAACAGTGTATGACTGTCTGTCCTGGGCCCGGTGCTTCTCAATATGTTTATTAATTATTTGGATCCTGGAATATAGAGCTTCCTAAGCAAATCTTCAGACAACATAAAACTACCCAGATTTGTCAACACACTGGAAGGCAGGAGCTCAATTCAGAAGGATATTTATTTAGTGGAAAGCTGGCCTTAAGCCAACAGGATGACATTCAATGCTGACAAATGTAAGGTGCTGCACATTGGAAAGAATAATGAACAACACAAATAGAAAATGGGTATCAACTGGCTGGATGGCAGCTCTGTGGAGAAGGATCTAGGAGTCCTGGTGAATCACAGACTCAACATGAGTCTTCCATGTAATACAGATGCAAAAAAGGCTAACAGTTTTAAAGGAAGCTCCAGATTTTGGCAAAGTTCAGTGCAGGAGCTGCAATCCATGCTGCAAGGGTGGCTGCACTCCCCACTTCCACCCTCTCCACCACACTTCCCTCCCACCCACTGGTGTGGGCAAACTTTGGGACTTTTAACGTCCCCAAAACATAAGAATTCTCTTCTGCCCCTCCATGCTCATAGGCATGTCCCTTTCCTCCTCTTCCTCCCGCCCTTTTCCCCACCTGCCGCTTCTGCTTTTCCAACTGTCCCAGTGGTGTGGGGAGCTTCAGAGACACTCCTTCATCCAGCTGGGCTGCACTGGAGCTGAGCTAAATTGCTACAGTAGCAATGGCAAAGGGTGAGAAGCAATGGGTGATCCCCTCCCTCTCATCACTGCTGCTGCTATGGCTGTCCCTATTCTAGCTGAGCCCAATCCCCACTTCCACCCCATGCACAGCCCAGCTGGAGTGGGCAGGAGCAGTTCTGAAGCTTTTCTCCAACCCCAGGACAGTGGAAAAAGCAACAGCAGCAGCAGTAGGAGAGAGGAAAATGGAAGAGAGAGGATGTGCCTCTAAACACAGAAGGGAAAGGAGGCGGGATTCTCACCTGCTTCAGGGACTTTAAAAAAAGTCCCCAGAGATTCCCATGGCATGGTCCAGTCTGAAAGGGCAGTGCAGCCATGCCACTGCCCCTCCTTTGGATCTGCCTCTGGCATTTTTGGGCTGCATCAGTAGAAGCATTAAGAGCTGTTAGTGACTCTTTAATTTGGGTAGGCCTCATCAACAGTAGTGTATGCAGTTTGGGACTTCGCATTTTAAAAGGCCATAGAGAAGTTGGGAAGGGTCCAGAGATGGATGACAAAAATAATAAAGGTCATGAAAGACAAGCAATATGAGAAGAGGTTGAAAGACAGGCATATTCAGGTTGCAGAAAGGGTGCTTAAGAGGAGACACGATAGCAGTCTTCAAATACATGAAGGGCAGCCATAAAGAAGAAGAAAACCTTCTCTCCATAGCTGCAGAAAGTAAAATGCATAACAATGGCATGACGTTTCAACTAAGCAGGCTTAAAACTTCTTCACTATTAGAACAGTGAAGCAGTGGAACAGACTGCCTAGGGAAGTTACAGAACCTACTTAATTTGAAGTTTTCAAGAAATTTGATAAGCATTGGTGGAGGATGTTCTAGAAGTCACTAGACCTGAAATGTGCTATAAAGAGGAACAGTTTGAAGCTCAGAAGCTGCCTATGCATATGCACAGGTCATGAGAAGCATTCTGCAGATCAGGACAGGTGGATATTGAAGAGAACTATGCTCAGCAGCAGGAGAATGAAGGAGAGCTCCACAACTGGTTTAGTTATAAAAGAAGATTAAAGTAGCTGGGAAAAGTTTATGAAGGTTATAGGGTTACAGAGAGGGGAGTTCTGACTCTCTAGTTAGGGGGTGTAATATGTGGAGTTATGTTTTCTGTTCCTAGGTCACAGAGCAAATTGGAGGGTGTTTCTGCAGGTATTGTTTGTTTGCTTTTTTAATTTTTTTTTTTAACTTTCTCAGAAGCATTGGGTGCTAGCTGCAGCCAAGGCTGAAAGTTTTGACTAGGCTGTCCTGATACTCCTGTTGGGAATAAAACCCAGAGGTTCCTGGTTAGACAGTCAGGCCCCTCTACTTAGGGTCAAGCCATTCACCACATTTGGGATCAGATTGGCATCAACTGTAGAGGATTTTCTCTTCTTCTGTAGCTGAGTATAGAACTTCATCCTATACCCTGGATCTTTCATGTATATTTTAACAACATTTGCATTGGCAAGGCATTCATAGATCTCATAGATTTCATAGACATTAGGGCTGGAAGGGACCACAGAAGATCATTGAGTCCTTCCCCCTGCCCAGGGGTGGGAAGTCAGCTAGGGTCAAAGGATCCCAGCAAGATAAGCATCCAAATGTTTCTTTAAAGAGTCCAGAGTAGGTGCTTGCACCATCTTTTGGAGGAGTCTATTCCAGACCTTGGGAGCTTGGACAGTAAACAAGTTTTTCCTTATGTCCAGTCTAAAATGGTCTTGCAGGAGTATGTGACCATTGGACCTTGCCACTCCTTGGGGCACTCTGGTGAACAGTGTTCCCCCAGATCCTGATGAACACCCCCAATGTACTTATAGGCAGTCACTAGGTCACCCCTAACCCTGCACTTTTCCAGGCTGAAGAGTGCCATGGCTCTCAGCCTTTCATCGTAAGGCCTGTTCTCTTGTCCTCTGATCATGCACACGGCTCTTCTCTGGATTGCCTCAAGCTTTTCCACATCCTTTTTGAATTGTGGAGCCCTGAATTGGATGCAGTAGTCCAGCTTCAGCCTCACCTAGGCCGAGTACAGTGGGAGGATGACTTCCTGGGATTTGCTTGAGAAGCATCTATGGATGGAAGTGAGAGTTTTGCTCGCTTTACCAGCTGTGACTTCGCATTGGTGGCTCATGTTCATCTTGTGGTTAATCATGACTCCCAAGTCCCTTTTGGCTGTGGTGCTAGCGAGCGTAGCACTGCCAATCCTATAAGTGTGATGCAAGGCTTTTTTTTCCCCTGAGGTGGAGTACCTTGCATTTTCCATATTGAATGTCATCAGGTTTTTATCTGCCCACTTTCTAAGCTTGTCAGGATCAGCCCATCCTCAAGTGTGGACGCTTTCCCCAAAGTTTGATGTCATTGGTGAATTTGGCCGGTCTGCTTTTGAAACCAATGTCCATATCATTAATAAAGATGTTAAAGAGTACAGGCCCAAGGATGGAGCCTTAGGGGACCCCACTGATCACAACGCACTACAATGATTCACTTGTGTCGACTATCACTCTCTGGTTCCAACCTTGGAGCCAATTCCCCAGCCATCAGACTGTGATATAGCTGAGGCTGCAGTTGTCCAATTTTTCAATGAGAAGATCATGGGATATGAGATCAAAGGCTTTTTTAAAGTCCAGATATATAACATCAATCTCTTCTCCCTTGTCCAGGTGATATGTCACTTGGTCATAGAAGGAAATGAGATTGGTCAGGCAAGACCTACCTACAACAAACCCATGCTGGCTGTCCCTCAGGATGTTGCCATCAGCCAGTTTGTCAAGAATGGTCTCCTTGATATTTTTTTTCCAAAATCTTTCTAGGGATTGAGGTCAAGCTGATTGGCCTGTAGGTCCCCAGATCTACTTTCCTCCCTTTTTTGAAGATAGGCACCACATTGGCCTTCTTCCAATCTTTGCGTACTTCACCTAAGCACCATGAGTGCTCGAAGATCCTTGCCAGTGGCTGGGCTATGATGCCTGCCAGCTTCTTAAGTACCCTGGGGTGCAAACTGTCAGGACCAGGTGACTTGAAGGTGTCCAGCCTCTCAAGGTGTTCCTTTACAAGGTCTATACTGATGATAGGTATAAATTCACCCTCACGCTGGCCATCCTGCATTGTGTTAGGCAGGGAGGTCCCTTTGGGCTGGTGAAAAACAGATGCAAAATACCCATTAAGCAGGTTGGCTTTTTCCTGGGTGTCGGTTGTCAGTCTTCCCATTTGTTTCAGCAGGGGTCCAATGTTACCCTTGCTTTTCTTCCGACTCCTCATATATCTGAAAAATAACTTTTTATTGTCCTTTATACGAGTAGCCAGTTGGATTTCAGTTGCAGCCTTGGCTTTCCTGTTTCACTACTTACAGGTACAGACCATTGAAGAATACTCCTCCTTAGTGGTGAAAATTAATAATGCCTTCATCATTCCTTCTTTACCTCTGGCATGTTAAGGTGTTCTTCATGTTTTGGAACAACGTGCCTTGTAGTTGTGCATCTGGGCTGTTTGTGTAGTTTTAGGAACAGATTAGACAAGTAACTTCATGAGATTGGAATGGTCCTGCTTTGAACAGAGGGTTGGACTAGATGACCTCCTCAGGTCATCTACTCCTAATTTTCTATGATTCTATGTTAAATGTATCATTTTCCCCTTGTTTTATTATGTTTGTGTGAGTCAAACATAATAAAGAATTTGGCCTCTTTGGATTCCATTGAGGTGATTTTTTTTTAGTACAATAACAATAAGCCTGATGTTTTAACATGAATGTCCATGGAACGTTAGAAGAGTCAATTTAAAATATGTTAAAGTCATTTTGTCCATTTCCTTCATGAACTTCCTCAATTTACTCAGGATTAGGCAGGACCCATTCTTGCACCCTTGAAAATCAGCAGCTGAGCTGATTGCCCACCCCTAGTTACATGACTGTGGTTCATGTTAATATACTAACAGTGGAATGTTTATTTGATTTAAAGCTTTCGGTCTTCTAGGGTTTCTTCATCACTAATTTGGAGTATTTCATACATCTTCCTCTTACCACTCTATATATATGTGAAACAATTTTTCTTTTCTCTAGACAGGAAGTTAATCTAGCTTAATTGATTTTATTCAGAATTAGCAAACAGAGTTTGCAAGAGCTCACACATTTAACTGTATTATTCCAGCACTGTCCAACTAACACCAGAAATATGGTAGGAAAGACCAATGCACTGGTTAGAGTGGATAGATTTGAGTTTTGTTCAGGAAAAAGGTCAAGGAAAAGTGATTCTTTTTTTTCCAAATAGCAAGTGACAACCAGAACCTAAGTATTAGGGTAATTGCAGCATTAGAAATGCATCTAAATAAATCTCCTTGAATATAAGGAATAAGTTGGCAACAAGTGTTTACAGAATAGCAAAAAGCAGAACTTAACACACATACACACAAAATGTAGATAAGACCCATTTACTTCAATGAACAGCTGATCTGTTTCCCATTTCTTAAGAAGAGTCATTTCCCAAGCTATGGCTTCTAAGCTTCCCATTTTCAGTTATCTGAATCAGTCCACCATGAATCACAAAGAGCCAATTACTGTAAAGTGTTGCTATGCCAGCAGTGGCATCCACGTCTCTTTAATATTTTCACTAGCCTTATTTCCCCTGTGAGCAAAATAGCTGTTGCTGTTTGTTCAAACTTGGCGGCCATGATAGGACTAGCTGTCAGACAGCCTCAGCTCCCCCTGCTAATTTTAAGCTCTACTGAGCAGTACTGTTATGGCAAGGCTATCACTCAGCATTTAGTAACAGCCCCAGCAGGGGGTGAAAAAACCTTAAGGAAATCTATAGATATTGCTGATCAGAGGAAAAATGCTGGTGCTTTTTATGGAAGAATTCACTGTTATTCACTTCATTACTTTAAAAAAAACAACTGACTAGAATGAATCCTAAGGTACTAGACTGTACCAACTGCCAGCATTTGTTAACGCACAGGACAGACTCAGACTGGATAGTTCAACATAATTAGAAGTTTTAAAGAAAACTGTGAATGAGAATTGTTTAGATTGTTGAAATTATTAATGCTATAATTTCCTGGCTTCTGTAGTCAAAATGGATAAGCCTGTCTCAGAAGAACACCCGTGGGCTCAAAAGGTAAAGTTTAGGAAGTGAGCATCACTGTTAATGGTGAATCTACAGATGGAATGAGTTATCTTCAGTTCTGTGCTAAGGTTTTCATCACTAGGTGACACTGATTTAAAAGAATGTTGCTTTGACATCTGTGCTCACTGCTTCAAAGAACAATTAAATCAGCAATCCACTGTATAGTGAGCATACGACATTATGATATGAAATTGTGATGATATTGATCAATCTTTCTCTTTTAATGGAAAAATTGCCTGGTTTATTCCATTCAAGGAAATCTATAGGACTGAAACACCCAATGTCTAGTCAATCCCAGCAATTTGTTGAATAAGATCATGAGTAGGATGCTTGTACATGTGACAAAAATTGACTGTTTTCCCTGTTTAATTGCGTCATGCTGTACACGTGCAGGAGTGTTTTTATTATTTAAATGAGTTTGCTACATTGCAAACTAATCCACATCTGCATGTAGTTTAGTTGGCAACATAGCTTTTTGTAATGTTGCAGACTTTCACAGCTCACTCTGACCCTCCCCACTGCCACTGGAGAGGCAAGCTGAAGGCAATAGCAGTGAAGGGCCTGATCCTTTTATTTTTTTGTGGATCGTGGCCAGAGGGTGACCAGCCAGTGGGCCAAACAACCCCTGATCTGTGGAGGACCTTGGTCCTTCTTTCTGCAGTAGTGATGCACCTTGAGGCCACCCAGGTGGGCTGGTAGTGAATGGGTGCTGCCCCAGCTCAGGCTTAAGGTGCAGTTGGATCAGACTGGGTGCTTCCTGTGAGCTGGGGCAGCACCCACCTACTAGCTACCTGCCTGGGTGGCCCCAGGAGGTGCTGCTGACATAGAGGGAAGGTCCAGGGCCCCCTGCAGCTCAGGGTCTGCCGTCAGCTAACCCTCCCAGCCACAGGAGACGCAGGCAGGCTCCATGGGAAAAAAAGGATCAGTCCCCTTGCCACTTTGTTTTTTTCTAAATGGAACCTGACCATGCCAGCTGCCACCGAACCATGCAGCCCCTGCGCTGCAGGGGGGGTTGGTCCTTCCCTCCATGGTGGCAGCACCCCCAAGACTTCCTGGGTGGGGTACTAGCTGCATGGGTGCTGCCCCAGCTCACAGGCAGCACCCATGAGATCCAACTCTTCCCTGAGCTCACACACTGGAAGCCCCCCAACCACTGCTCCCTGTGTGGGCTCAGGGAAGAGTTAGATCCAGTGGGTGCTTCCTGTGAGCTGGGGAAGCACCTGCACAGCTAACACATCACCCAGGTGACCCTGGGGGGTGCTACGACTATGGAGGGAATGACTGGGCCCCTCTGCAACTCAGGACTGCCTGGCCCAGCAGCAGCTCATGCAGGGAGGCTCTGCTGAGAAAAAAAAAATCAGTGAGGGGCTTGATCCTTTTTTTTTTTCTTCAGTAGAGTCTGCCCACCTCTCCTATGGCAGGGGGAGAGCTGTCGGCAAGCCCTAAGCTGCAGGGGGCCCAGACCTCCCCTCCATGGTGGTTGTGCCACTCGGGTGGCAGCCACCTGCTAACAGCACACCCAGGTGGCCCTGGGCAGCCATTGCCACAAACAGAAGGACTAGGGCCCCCACAGCTCAGGGGCCACTGGCATTTCTACCCCCATCCATGGAAGATGCAGGCAGGCTCCACAAAAAAATAAAAATAAAAAAAGGATCAGGTGCCTCACCATAACCATAGTGGAAGCCCCTAAATTGAAATGGTAGGCTTTTAATCATCACACTTAAAAAACCCACCATTTCAGTTTAGGGGACTAAACACCTATCATGCATACAAGCAGCCATAGATAAAAAAGTATTTTCAATTAAATTTTAGCTAGCTATGCATGACGTGATGAAGTTACACATGGAAATGCCAACCGGTTTTAGAGATGCATTGGTCAATGGGTGTTGTTCATCTTTTGCAAGGGAAGATGACCACATCCAGTAGGGGAGGGGGTGGAGAAGAGAGAAAGGAAGCAGGAAAGAAAAAGGGAGGGAGAAAAGAGAAAGGGAGAAAGGAAAAAGGAGAAAGAAGACAGAGGAAAGAGAGAGGAGCGGGGTGGAGGCGAGGTCATGTGGGTATACAGGTGACTATTAGCCTTGCCCTGAACAATCTGTTGCAGCAGGGGCAGGAGAGTGACTAGGACTGGACATGAGAGGTCTTCGTTTTTCTGGCTACGCGCTTCTTCACTGCCTCTGCAACGTGTCGCTGCTCAAAGGCCAGTGCTCCATTCTGGACTGATGACCTTCAGGGTGGACAGTCATGAGTGATTTGCTCCCATGACTCTGGGTCAATGTTGAAATAACTTGAATATAAAATTTTGGAATGAGAAGTCAATGGAAAAGAATGAAGTAATTAGCCACGTTAATCTGAAGTTAGGGGAAAGATAGGGTAGGGTGGAATCTTATAGACCAATTTGTTCAAAGAGGTTGTTGGTTGTAGCCGTGTTGGTCTAAGGACATAGGCAGACAAGGTTCTTTGGGAAGATGTGATATCTTTAATTAAACTGACTAAAATAGTTGGGGAAAAGTTCTTTGAAAGCTTTTGGGCACAAACACCCTTCTTCAGGCATTGGGAAACTCTTTAGCTTCTTTTCTACCTTGCAGAACTCATAACAGCAGCAGAGTCTCCCAATGCCTGAGGATGGGTGTTTGTGCCCACAAGCTTGCAAACAACTTTTTTCCAACTATTTTAGTTGGTCTAATAAAAGATATCACATCTACCCAAAAAACCTTGCCTTCAGAGAGCCTTGAGGTTTTATAGCCTACAGCCTACACTACAGGATGTTATGAATGGAATCACGGAGAGCAGAGGTACTAAACAGCAAACAGTAAAGTCATTTCAATATATATTATAAAGGGGGAGAAAAGGAGGAAAAACTGCTGAGAGTGGTTGAACATGGGTTGATGAGGCCAAAAGAGATCAATAAAACAATTACTGTATTGAGGAACATAGGGGGCCAGATAATGGGACAATAATGCAGTCACTGCTGAGACCGTATTTAACACAATCTATTCTGTGGGTGACTTCTTGTTCCACAATGTTACATTTGAGTTGTTTTTTTTAAGTGTTGTTGCTATAGAACAGCTACTTTGAGGTCAGTCATAACAATGTTTTAGGAATTTCATCACTAACCTCAGAATAGCTGTTCCTAAATAACAAAACTTGGAAGGTGCCACCCTGCCCTGCCTTCTGCTTAATGGAGAAGGATAAGGTTAGAATTTCTCTGTATAAATATCACATCTGAAGAAAAACACTACAATTGTTATGTGGCCGTTCAATGGAATGTGCATAGTTATATATTACAATAACTGAAGAACCTAAATCACTTTGAAAAGAGTGTCATACGGAAAGAGAAACCATCTCTACCAGCAGCCCTTCAGATAGTTTTAGGAGGAGGCCTAAAACAGAATGACAGCCTACCCTCTATAAGTGATGCTCCCAAGAGAAGCAGTATATTTTCAATCTATGGCTAAATATATATAACACACATCTTGGACTAAGTTAGCACTGTTTTTATATGTCTGTGTAAAGGAGAAGACTGTTCAGCTTCCAAAATAGGGCAAAAGGGAAGAAATCAAGCTAACAAAGCAACTTATTCTTAATGAAGGCTAGCTATACATGAAGTTAGAAGTTTAAAAATTAATCTGCTTTGATGGCACCCATATGAAAATAAAAATCTTATTTCCCTCCCCCCCCCCCCCCCACAAAAAAACCCCCCCCCCAAGGAAAAGTATATTTTACCTTATTACATAACTTAAACAGATTAAGAAATTGTCTGCAGGTGATAAAAAAAGAAAAGAAAAATATATGTTCTGAAATTTGAGCAGCAAAAGTTTCAGCTTAAATTAAGACATTTCCAGGAAGTTGTGTCAAAGCCTATCAAGACATTATAGTTGAAAGAGATTGTGTGACCTTAACTAAGGAGTAGGTTATAATAAATATGTAAAATGAAATTATGTTTTGTTGCCAGGACAACAAAAGTAAAGCAAGAAAACTAGTAGGAACAATTTACAGCTCTGTGGGACAGCTACAGAAATAATTATGTACAGAAAAAGCTGCATTTGTTTAAGAAAAAAACAGCATGGTCTATCAAAGTTTTTCTTTGTACTTCAGGAGTAATTGTATCAAGTGATACAAGCCCCAAATGCCACCTTAAACAAGATCTTTTTACATAAGTTCATAAGAAGGATAGAAAAATTTATATGTCAGTCCAAGAAAGTCTCAAAAACATGTCCATTCCACACTACTTGGGACATATATTATTACTTTTCTTTCTTTTTTGGGATTCCTGTCTCTCCCTCCTTGTTTATTCCCTGCACATTGGTATTGATTTCAAGGGCGTATAAAGTATGTAACAAGAGCAGCATAATTCAACAGTTTTATGGCATACGAGTATGACCTATTGACTCAGAACATAATAATAAACTAAACATCCTGTCTGGTGGACAAGATGAAATGCTAATATCCATAGCCAGTGGTGAATTTTTACCTTCTGCTACTGCAGTACAACCACCACTGAAGTCAAAATAATATGGTTGATTTGATCTTCCAGTACATTTCATATTACCAGTTATTTTTAACAGGACTGGAAAAGTGACAAGGATATCGAATGCTAATTCTCTGAAAAATAATACTGTAAAATCAAAGGGAATAGGGATATTAGTTGAAATCACTGTAGTCAGTAATGCCAGTTGTCTTAACAGCACCTGTAAGTTTGACCTCCAACAATCTCACGTGGGTCTTGAGGCATTATGAAAGCGTAAATGTGACTTAATTTCTTATGGGAAATTACACCCTTTCTGGCATATCCAGTATGTCAAGAGTAAGAAAAAGAGAAGAGTGATATCACTGACTGTCCCAATTTTGTTTCGATTTCTACCATATGGCTGTGCTTTATGAAGTACAAAGGAATTGTAGCAGAGGAAAACAAGTATAAAGCTAATATTTGGTGTTGATGGTGCCAGCAGGTATCTCAGATTAGTGGGTGGTTTTCTTTTTTTTTTCTGCTTTTGCTTTGTTTTCTTTTTTCACTTTTAATGTTATCATATTATTTCATTGCTAGTTCGTGAGTGGCACAACTGAGCAAATATTAAGATGATGCCTCCAGTTCACTTATAAAAGCTCTGAACATTAGGTCACCTGAACTAAATCTGTTTAAACCCCAGAAGTAATGAGATAGCAAACATGATATTACAAAAAATTCAAATGCTATTTCCATCCCATGGAGTTCGGAATTACATTATATGCAGAATATAATTAACTCCACTGTGTTCTATCCTAAATAGTAGGTTAAGAGAGTAGGATCCATTCATTAGCATAAAAAGAACTAAAACAATGACATGTACTAAGTTAACTAAAACATCAGCAGAAACTGAATTATAAGGTAGCATGCAGGGGAAATTCATGCAGACATATCAAGGGAGTGATTTGAACTATAATTAAAACCACAAACTAGAAAGTAATACAGAAATCCGGATGCTGATAGAGATACTTAACTCATTGGTTAAGGTTAGAAGCAGCAGGTAAAGCAAAACCTAAGAAGTCTTTATGTATGCAAGATTGCCTCAGTGGGGTTATGCCATTTCCAGGCTTTTAAAAGAAAAAAGAAAATCAAAAGGGAAAATAGCAATCTGATAGCCTAATGATAAAATGACAAGAGCAGCACTGCAATGGACATTTTCAGAACATTCCATGATATTCTTTGAAGAAAATGCAGTCAATATATTCAGACCAAGAGAAAACAAACCAAGAGAATCTAAAACCAATACCTGCAGGGAATCCCCTTAGGAGAGCAAAAGACAGGATGTCATTGCTAATTCTTTCTAACATATTAATAAAAACATTTAAGAATCTTACAAGCAATGTGGGCAGTATAATGACATGGGGGAAGAGGATTTTTAGAAACACATTTTACAGCAAATACATTAACAGCTATCCACGTAATAAACATCCCCACTATTGTTCCAAGGAGGTGTAGGCAGTCATATCCAATGGTGTGCAATTTTTCCCATGGGTGGTAGCATGTGGAAAATTTCTGATCTCCTTGAATGTGACATTTTTGCTGCCAGAAAGATTCAGAAATCTGTGATTTCTATGCTGTGAGAGGCTGAGCTAGGCCATGACTGTGCAGCCCTGCTAGTAACATAGTCAGGGGGGCAAAAGGTGCTCTCAGTGTCTGGGAGTACTAATGTAAAGTTGAAATACCTGACTATAGTCTTGATTCTGAGAAATAGAGATTGGTTCAGATGCTATAGTTATGATATTGAAGGAAGTGGAAACATTTTCTGAAAATATTCTCTACCACATATACAGTTTGAAAGCCCTATACTTTTCCCTTTTGTTCAGGCTTTGTAAACCCACAGAGGGTGGGTCACCATTTCATCCTTAATAAGTTTCCTAACAAAGGCATAATAGAACCTGGTTGTTCTTCTGTGTTGTTCTTTGTATTAAAGCAATAGCTAGTATATTTTTATTCAAGTATTGCAGCACACAGGACTGGAGGCTAATGTAAAATGCAGTTTGCTGGTGATTTGGCCCTTGTAGCCTAAAGCCTAGATGATGCTTGGTTTCTGAAGCCACAATATACCAGCTTCCACATTACCACCATGATCTTCATATTATTTCTAGAGATTCATAATGGTTGAAAAAGGTTAAAAAAATCTCTCAATAATTATAAGTCAAATACAATCAGTGTTGCATGTGGTTCAATATAACCTGAGAACTCACACATATAATAATATTTAATATAATATTTTATTTAAATATAAATGTTTCAGACAATTTAAAAACATCAATATTTCTTTTTCTCCTACATAAAATTAGTATCTTGAAATATTCAACGTGCTGGTAGTTTGTGGGGCTTAGTATTCTGGTAATCTAAGGCTGGGTACAGACATTCAGGGAGGTTGGGGGAGGTTAGTTAGAGTTTAAAACAGCCACCTGATCTACGATAAGTCAGGATGGGAGGATTGGGGGGATCAGGGAGGAAGTGGGGGGTCCACAAAGTGATCAGGGGAGGCAGGCTCTGTGGGAGAGATTGGAAGATTGGGGCATTGGCGGGGGCAGGCAGCATCTCTTGGGGGATCAGGAGGATCAGTGGGTCTAATGGGGTCTGTGAGAGGGATTGGGAAATTGGGGGGGGGCAGGTGGGATCCACAGAAGGAAAGGGGGGAAGGAAGTGTCCATGGGAGGGATAAGGAGGATCAGGGGTGCAGGCAGCATTGCCAGGAAGGATCAGAAAGGGAAGGCAGAGTCTGCAGAGAGGGTTGAAGGAATTGTGAGGGAAAGGAAAGTCCAGAGTGGGGGCTGGGGGGAGGGGCTCACAGGGTCTGCAGAGGTGAGGGATTTGGGGGAGGGGAGGGTTCTCTACCCCACCCCATGGGACCAAGAGCTATTTTTAGCTCCCACCCCCACCTCCTCACCCCCAAATGAACAATATACCCCTATACCCCCTGGTGAACCTATACCCCTATCCCTCCCACCCCTCCCTCCACTGGGGCTCACTTCCTTGGCTTCTGGTATAAGGGGTCTGCAGAGGTGAGGGATTTGGGGGAGGGGAGGGTTCTCTACCCCACCCCATGGGACCAAGAGCTATTTTTAGCTCCCACCCCCACCTCCTCACCCCCAAATGAACAATATACCCCTATACCCCCTGGTGAACCTATACCCCTATCCCTCCCACCCCTCCCTCCACTGGGGCTCACTTCCTTGGCTTCTGGTATAAGTGAGCACTGATAAAATAGGCACTGGGAGTGGCTTATGGGATGGGGAGTTTAGTGGCCTGGGGTTGGGGGGTGGGGGCACTGGCTAGTCCATGGGGTGGAGGGATTGTCTGTCTTGGGGGAGGGAAAGGGGCCAGGAGGCTAACGTGGCAGGGCACTGGTGGTGCCTGCCACTTTAAGGGCTAGGCCAAGGAGGAGTATGTGCCTCCCTAAGCTGAGGATAGTTTGTGATCAGCCAGCAGAGGAGAAACATCTGTCTGCTAAGCTCTGTCAGGAACACCTTGGAGGTAAGGGTGAAGCTATGGGGATGGTTTGGAGGCCTCATTGGTCCTGAGCATGACCTAAAACTGCACCCTGCTGGGGCAGGAAGCACTGGTGGGGCTGCTGGTGGCGCGGCAGTCCCTATGTAAATGCCAGAAGTGATCATCTCCCTGGTGTAAGGTGGGTTGGGACACCTTAACCTCAGCCCCCACCTTTGGGTGGGTTATTTAATGCAGGGAAGGCCAGTTAAGCTTCTTGAAGCACCTGAGCCTGCTAGGGTGAGAGATTCCACAGGGCCAGGCATGCTTTGTGGAGCACCTGAGCCAGGAATGGGGGACCCCCAAACCGTATGAATGAAACCAGGATACACTCATCCTTGGTCTGCTTCAAGGACCAATTGTGCATTGTTTGTTCAAATACAAATCACACTGAGGTCCGTGAGATTTCTTTTTTCTGTTGTCAAAAACAAGCTAGCAGGTCCTTGGAAGTAGCCAACAAAATTCTGTTAACCTCTAGCAGACTTTTGGGAGTGTTTGCCTAAATAAGGACAAATGAGGCTCCTTGGTGAAACATGTTAGTAGGGAGTGTGAAAAAGCAATAAAGTCTTTCATAGTTAGACTTTATGCTACATAGTCATTGATCAATGATGTAAATTTATTTCAAAAGTATAGGTCAGGCCTTCAGCCTGAGTAAACTGGTGTAAATCCATTCACTTCAACAGAGCTGTGCCAGTTCATAATGGCTGAAGATCTGATCCATTTTCTCCATGAATGTTTTCCGTGCCCCCAGGCTCCCAATTTGTCTAATAAGCAACACAAGTTGCTTGGTAAGTAGAATGTGAAATCCCATTGCTCTTTTGCTATTTCTTGTGCTATCTAAATACAGTGAGAGGAAGCAAAATTATGCTTGTGTTGGATTTTTTTTCTGTGAATGAACTGTAAAATAAGCAATGGAGAGAAACAACATAATCAGATGCTCTTTCTCCTAGAAGTGTGCCTCATCAAGAGATCAGAAGTCACCTTAAATGCTGACTACAGTGAAATCTACAATTATTAGTGTCTGTTGAGCTAGTTTTTGCCTTTACCTTAGCGAAATGGAGAAAATAAAAAGCCTGAAAGAATAATTTATCTAAACAAAGCAAGGCAATGCTTTGATGAGCATCTTGTTAAATACAGCTGTATGAAAGATAACTTTGAGACCATTTCTTCACTTTCAAAACACATTCATTATTTTCACTGTAGACTATATAATTGCATAGTAAATTGAATCACAGTAGTGAGCCAAAGATAACTTTAAAAAGAACATTATTGTTTATTTTGTTACTCTCTTTACAGAATTTAACTTAATTTCTGTAATGTGAATTACTACCTTGACAGTGACAGGCACTGAATTCTTATTCTTTGAGTGTGTATGTATATTTATAGATTTTTCACTCAAAACCAATTGTTTTTCACGAAGTCCAATTACACATATATAGATAAAGAAAGATATTTCTTCTGAACTATGTAATTCTTATACTAAATATTTTATTTTGTTTTCATCATGCTCAGTAAGTCTCTATTGTATTTCTTAATAATAGAAAAATTGTGTGATACTGAGCTCAATACCATTAAATTCCCATGCTTGTTAACCAAACTTTCTGCGACTGCATATAACCACCTAACCATATAATAGTGCTAAGTTCAAATTTAGAGTTGAATTTTTACAAAATACTCATATATTCCTTTCCCCTGTCCCAAAACAAATTCATTCATTATCAGTCTGAGTCTGATTTTTGAAACTTGTTTACACTAGCATAAAGTAGGAGGTACTTCAATAAAGTTTACAGTGTTACATTAGTATAACCGTGTGTGAGAAACAGAATCAGGCACATAGGCTCCCAATTGTCAAGCCATCACAAATCTGGTATCCAGTTTCTAGGAAAAACCCAGACATGACAAATGTGCAATTTAAGAGCCTAAGTCTCCAGCTGGACATTAGGCAGATATATGTGACTAGAGAACTGGAGTCCAGTCCTTCATTTCTAGAGGTTATACAGCACAATGTGTCCCACAGGGAAGAAAACAGAAGATCCAGATCTCTGCTTCTAGGATTGTCCTCCTCTGCAATTCTGTGGTGCGTGATTTTTCACAGGATTAGTTTCTTCCTGAGGAAGCTGGGAAAGGTACTAAGCTTTCATTTTATCATAGGCACCTTGTTTTGAACATTTTACTTTTTTTTATTTTAGATTTACACAGATCAGAACATGTTAAAGATTTTGTGAAGCTCTGAATCTACTCTCAAATCTACCATGCCAGTATCCCCTTTCCCCCACAACCAGCAGTATTAATTTATAACAAATTTGGAAAGTACTACTCCTTATTTGCCTATATTTTACTACATTTTTCAGATATACCATCTCTGTATGGTAGTGTGCCTCTGAACCTTTACTGTGAAATTCAATTATCCTCTGTGCCTCTAGAGAACATAAAATCTACAACCTACATGTTTTATGCATGGTTTAGGAGCTTACACCCTACAAACAATAACCAAACTATCTCTGATTTGTTTAAAAGACATTGCTTTTCCAAACAGCAGACTTGTTAATGGAGTGTAGAAATTGTTAGTCACTTTTAGCACAGTTGCTAATGAAATGTCTGGTTTGTGTTTATTTTTTTAGGGGGGGAGGGGCTTTTCTAATCTGAGATATATATTTTTAAATTTTTTATCTTAGTTTAGTTTGAGTTCCTCAAAGACAGATTGAATATACAGCAGAACATCCATAAGTCAACTGTGGTGTTGCTAGTAAGAAGTGGCTAGTCATTTACTGCTGACTTGGCTTTACCTTGAATAACATTTGTGCTTTTGCCATGTATGTATAGCCTAGACAGACATTACATTTGAAGTGCTTCAGACACTTCTGAAGTCCCTCAAAATGCAAAAGAACAGAAGTAGATGCACTATAAAGTGTTCAAAGATGAGCTAAAGTACTCCAAAAATGACTTGGATGAAGCAACAAGCTCTCTGAAGTTTCATGGTGAAGTGCTTCCAGGTGCATGTGCACTTCAGTTCTAATGTGACAGTTAGTTGCTTGGTTCTCCAGAATCCCACAATGCTCCACTTTCCTACCCCCTGACCACCCACCCCAGGTGATGGAGGGAGAACAGGAAAGTTTAATTTTGATTTGTATGGCTCCAGTCAGAGACCCACACAAGCAAATTCCATTGCAGATATAAGTTTATGGCATCAGGATCAGATTCCAAAGTCTTTTTACAAAGTGAACATCTACTAGAATTTGAAATATACTTATTGTAAAACGTAAATATTAAAAAAAGATGTTATAAGTCATGGCATCTAAGGACTGCCAGAGAGCAAAGACAATTAATTTATGGTTGATGGGAAAATAGTGAATAACATTTTCACATTCTTTCATACATAATTCACTATTTTGGGTTAAGTTCATGTGCCAATCCAAAATTTTATTTTGAACTAAATTGGGGACTTCACATCACACAGTACAAACTAAAGACATTTGCATAAATTGATTTTTGGCAACAACTGTGAAATTTGTGCTTGAAATATTCCATTAAAAAACAAAAAGCAGTGACAGATGTCCTGCCATATATTCAGTCTGTCTCGACAAAATTCATCAAAGCTAGCAAAGATAATATAAATATTCGACTCATTATTTAATAATGAATAACTATATGAAATTTGGACTGCTTTCTCAAAGTTGAAATGTCATTACAAATCCTTCTGGTATTGTGGCTCTCCAGAAAATCTTTCCTACATCTGTAATAATATATTAGCAGTTCAAACCTGACCCAAAACCTGGCTGGTTAGTTACTCAGGCAACAGAGGACTTTGAGTAACTTTGGAGAGAACTAAACAAGCTATGTGAATAGGCAAGTGACATTCAGTATAGATAAATGTAATATAACACACATAATAAGATACATTTTAAACAACAGGTATGCCTTACAATACTTGTATCAACTCAGAAAGACTCATGGGCATCTGTGTTCAAAGGAGAGCTCAGCCCTGGAAGTTATTTATTGAAAGAAAGCAAGACACAAGCAGTGTATTTTATTTTGTATCATCTTTGCTTTCATATATAACATTCTTATTTCATTATGATAAACAACATATAACAAAAGAGGTTAACATTCACTATACTAACAACTGGGCAACAGAATAATATTTAATGCAAGAAATGTTTCAAGTTGAATGTTATGTGAGTAACAATTTCCCTGGTTGTAAAAGTGAGTTAGCTTAAGAGAGACCAGTTTAAATTAGGTTGTGTATATCAAAACCTATTGGTGAAATGTCACGCTAAAACCAATTGCAGTATAATTTCTAACTCGATATATGTAAAGGATTGGCTTATTCACCTTCAAATAAATCCTGAAATGCCCTGGAAGAGTGCAACCTCTATTGAAGTGAGTAGGTATTTGACCTGAATTTAAACAATTAAAAAAGAAAATAAAGATGTCAGGATTTGCCCCCTTGGGACATACCCACATACGCAGTCAAGTGCACTTGCAGCAGCTCAGATAGAAGCAGTGCAAATTTGAGCCGGGGCTTTTTGCCTCAGTGAACATGCCTGGACATACATTTTTGTGTGTGGCAAATTGTGCCACTTGGGGCAAAAAAACGTGCCTGGCTCCTCCCAGATCTGCAGCCAGGGGGAGCTAGAGCCTGGGCCAGCACGTGTGCTAGCTCCAACATTATAAAAATCTGCCCTGTGCTGGCCTCAGCAGTATAAAAAGCTGCCTTGGCAAGTAGCTTAGGGCTACTCACTCTCAGGAGCTTCTGAGGCCTGGCCAATTGGTACCTGGGGACACTACCCCCATGGTCCCCTCCCTCTCCTCCAGCCCTCCCACCCACCTGCTACTTACCCTGCATGGAGCCCAGGTTCAGCTCCCCACAGCTGGCACGCTGCTTGCCCTGCATGGGCAGGCAGCGTGCTTCAGCACCGGGGCAAGGAGCAGCCAGAGAGATGCTCCAGCTGGTTACCAAAGCATCTCTGTGGAGGACCCGAGTATCTGGTTGCCTCAGGGCACAGTCCCAGACTGTGCTCTGCCCTGCTGGTTCAAGGCCCATTTTTTTTTTTGCCCCTGTGCTGCAAGTTTGCAGCACAGATAAAGTTTTTTTTGTTCCCGCACGTGCGTCTTGCAGCGTCTCAAAGGGTTTTGAGATGCTGCAAGAGGCACGTGCATACTCATGTGGATGCGCACTTCATTTCCAGTCAAGTGTTTAATTTCCTGTGATATCATATTCTACTGTGGCAAAACACTTGGAAAAAATTTCATTTATTAATGGGCCTGCACAGTTCAGCATTTATAATGAGTATTTAAATAATTGGCTTTAAATAAACAAGGGTAGGTTTTCAGAGAAAAGAACCCCCTTTTGAAATGATTGTAAATTCAGATCTGTCCCCCTGTTTTATGTGAATATAATCTAGGACACTTGCAGTTGATTTAACCATGTTTTTTTTCCTGATAATGTTGATGGTGGTTCCCCTGAAGCTAAGACTCTCAGTGTGTCTTAGCCACATGATTTATCTTTTTAATAAAGAGCATAAGTGTCCCTACAATGTGAACAACTACTGAAATCTCAAGCCATCTGCCAATGGCAGAGACAGCAGTCTAAGGTTAACAGATTAAAGCCTTTTAGAGTTAATTTACTTCTAATTAAAGGTGCAAGATTGTCAGTTATGGGTATTAAATTAACCTATTTATGATTTCACTCAAGTCATGCATGGCTAGTGATGGTACTTCCTCTCCTTGTAATGTTCCTCACTTTTTCCTCTCTATTTTACGGTACAAAAGTAATTTTCTACCAATATTTTGTTTGGTTTTTTTGTTTGGTTTTAATATTTGGCCCATCATCTATGAAATTATTTAAAATAGTACTATTTTAAAGAATGCTATTTGGAGTTGGGGGAGAGGGTTTTTTGGTTCTTGTTTGGGTCTTTTTTCTGTTGTTCTTTTTGTTGCTTGTTTGTTGTCAGGGGTTTTTGGTATTTTTTTGGTTTTTAAAGATGGACGCATTGGTATTGGATTGTCATAATTAAATAGATCACAGAAGTCACCAAATAGCTGTTAGCTTGTCCAGACATGTCATTTGGCAATATTCTGACTGTATTCAAACAAGTATTCCAGATGTGAAAAATTCTGTGTATCTTTACTGAACCCATCAGGCATTACTACTTTTCTGGTATCTTTGGCTATTGAGGAACTACTTGCTATAACCATTTTTCTCCCTCTACTTTCAAAGAAACAACAGATTTTCCTAATCTGCCTTGATTGGAAGTTATCAAATGTTTAGCAAAGGCTACATGTCTTTACATTTATATCCAAGGTACCATACAAAAAGAAAGACTTGTAAGTTATGGTTGAGCTTCTCTTTTTCTCCTTGTTTGTCTGCTTATGACCTTCATGTTAAATTTAAATGGTTGAGTTCTCTGGGGTAGAAATCATGTTCTGAATTGCAAAAGTGACTAATGGCTTAAGGTCCCTACTTGAAGGACCTGACTTCTACTAGCTAAATGCTCATTGCTTCTGAGAACCGTCCTTCTTCAGTTGACATTAATAATAATACCACCTATCTCTCATACTGCACTCTGTATCAGTTGAACTCAAAGTATTTCATTATCCCCATTTTCCATATGGATAAACTGAGGTAAAGCCAGCAGGCCAGTGGTAAAGCCAGAACTAGAATCCATATTTTCTCAGACCTAGTCCATTGCTTTGTACTAGACATTTTTGTCTCCTCACAAGACTGAAAGGCACTTTAAGGGTGTGTACCAAATTCACATTTTTCATGTAATGAGGCCTCTGAAAGCATTCTGTAGCCATAACACAAAATGGCTGATTGCACAAAAATTTAAGCATTGTCTGGTTTAGTATCAGACAGGGGTGCTCTAGGGCCATCTGTGAGGGTTAATTTCAGGAGATTCTGTCCACATCCCAAGCAGCTTTGTGGGACTGTGCCACAACCCCACCTCCAGGGCTGTTTCCTGTTTTCTCACTGCACAGCTGGGTGTGGGGGGAAGGGAGCCCCCCTGCCACATGTGCCCTACATGTACCTCCCCTTCTGGGGTCTCAGGGGGAAATGGGGTGGGATGGTGTAGCAAGGGGGGCTCCTTTCTCCCTCCTGACCCCCCACCCAAGCACCTGACAGTGCCAGCTGTGCCTCCCTGCCCAGAGCTAGAGCAGTGGGGGACAGAGCCTCCTTTGCAGGCTCAGCCCTGCTCCTCCAAGATCCCAGCATGGGTAGCCCAGTCAGGCCTACAAGGTGAGAAAGGTTTGATCCTCCCCACAGGAGCTCTGGGAATGGCAGCCACAGCTGCCACTGTCAAGATGCTTGCATGGGGAGTGGTGGAAAGGGAGCACCCCTGCCAGGTAGGCCTGGCCTGATGCCCCCCAAGACCCCAGCAGGGTAGCTGGGTTGGCTATATGGTGAAAGGGCGCCATTCCCCCAGCCTCCCCAACCACTGGTGACACTTACTAGCTGGTGGGGGCATGGGGGCAAGGCATGGGAGAGGGGTGGTCCAGCAGCCTCCCAGGAGGCTGCTGAATTACTCCTTCCTGATGGCCTGGGTCAGCACACGCAAGCTTTCCATGGGGTTCTAATTCATGGTGCTTTTTATAAAGCACCATAGTTAAAGTGCCTCCCCCACAGGCTGTGTAAACTTATGTATGCAGCCAAAAAGCACAGGCCCAAGTCTTTGCTCATTTCTGTAAATCACCTGGGGCATTGGTAGTTAATAAACAAAAGAATGGTAATGTTCTGAAAATATCTATGATATGATTGTCCACTAATACATCGTGAGTGATTTACACGTTGAATTACTTACTGGGGAGGAGGGAGAATGACATTTTGAAAGTTAAAACACTTTACTGAGAGTCAGGAAAGACCTGACTAACTACCGTTATGTACCAGGTATCTACACAATAAAGAAGAGACAAGAGGATATGGAAAGGATTTGCAGGTAGTGTTACCTATAAATTGTTCAGAATCTGGTTTCAGTTGTTTCTTATTTTCCCCAAACTTAAATCATTTGAGCTGAAATTTTCTATACCCTGCTTTGTGTAGACCTTTTTCTGTTAAAGGTTTACAGCTTGAGACATTTAATACTATATTAAATAGACTTACCATTTATTCCTACTTTTGTAGCAAATGTGGGAGAGTGGTAAAAATATTGTGATTTTGAATAAGGAAAAAGACTGGGGAGCAGTAAAATAGAAATATCTATTAACAGAATGCTTACAGGACTTCCATGGTCTCTTATTTTGCAATGTATATTTCCATGCACATGTTTTGTGCAGGGGTGTAGGTTGTAGCCATGTTGGTCTAAGGACATAGGCAGACAAGGTTCTTTGGGTAAATTTGATATCTTTTATTAAACCAACTCAAATATCTGGAAAAAATGTTCTTAGAAAGCTTTCAGGCACAGCACACTTCACCAAATGCCCTTCTGTGTTTTGTGCAGAATTTTTGTCTGTTTTTAAACAGAGAGAATAACTTTGATTGAGCAATAACTGTAAAACATATCAATAAAAAGGCAATTGGCATCCTTAACCCCTTAAGTTGTATCAGCTGACACATTTGACAGTTGAAAGTTGACACATTTGCAAAATGTGAGGGATTCTGAATATTGGAGAAAGTAGAAGTTTAGATTACAGTCTTATAAGCAGGGCATTCATTCTTATTATTTAATAATAATAAATTGTTGCTTTTTAAAACTTCTTAAAGCATTTTTATTTAACATGATCTTGTTTTCCTTTATTGTTATCTTTCTCAATGACGGAGTTCCAGGGAAGAAAAAAGAAATCTCTCTTTCATGTCTCAGATGATCAAGAAAGAAGGTACCATTCTAGAATCTACCAAATAATCAGTGTATTGTAAGTAAGTTTTAAAAGTTACAAGTACAGGGAATTGTAGAGGTTAATGCTCCAAACAAAAAGGAATTATTACAATCAGTCATCTTTGTGAATCTTCATGTTCAAAATCAGAAGCATCCATATTTCTAGATTAAATATACATCACAATAATCATCTCTGACAGTAATATGCAAATTAATGCTGCCAAATACTAAGATAAATTTGAACATGAACACATCTGAGATACAAGAGAGTTTGATATTCTCTTTCTTCACCTTCACCCTCCCCTTCCAACTCCCACTCAAAATATTTTCTTTACTTTGTACCTCTGCACTGTTTGGTTTTACCAAGAAGTGAAATCCTGCTCAGTAGTGGGACATGGCAGGAGGACATCTTTACTAAATTCTGTCTCTGGAGGCATTACAAAAAAACAATGCATTGAGATCTCTAATATCAAACTAATCCTCATAGATTGAGGTTATTTTAAAACTGAAAACGTGGGACACTGGTCAGTGGTATCAAATAAATATTTTGTCTGGAAAGAAATGATTGAAAAACAAGTCTGAAGAAAAATGTAGGTGCCCCATTTCCTCTTGTATGCACTTCTGTTTTCAGAAATAAAAGGCGAGACGTCCTTTGGCACCTATACATGTGCCAGATGTCCACTCCAACATGTGCTATTTAGCATGCATCAGAGCAAACTCAATTAATGGAGCCAGCCAGAGTGTGCTAATTAACATGCCCCTCTGTGTCACATATATTCAGCATCCCCATGCTTCAAAATGGTGGTGAGGGCGCTTGAACTAAAGCTCATTGAACAAGTTTTAGTTCAAGCATCTCTGCTGTCATTTTTAATTGCAGGACACTTGAATACATATGATGTTCCAGGCATTTTGATTAGAGCAGTTCTCAGAGCTCCACTAATTAAAGTGCTGCCCCCTCTATCCCAGGGCATGTGTATAGATACCCTAAAGTAAAGGAATGGATGATAAAGCCTATATTTACCTCTTTTGAAAGTTCTGTCTGATCTAGCTTAATCTTGGCATCTCACCACTACCCATTCCCCGCCCCCCCACCCCCCAACCACCACTTAATTAGTTTGGCTCCTTCTTCATTTACTAGTTTTCCCCAATATTGCCATACTTGACACTACCAATGAACCATGCCTTCTTTCTAGCTCAGAAATCCCCTAGTTGCCCAGAAATGCCCCAGAATTTAGATAACTGAATATGTCACAGAAGCCTATATTGCTTGCATTCTGTCCAGTCCTTCTGCTACTTGCCACCTGTGTGACCCAAAGATTCTTGGTGGAACAGACTGTCAGAGTTTACAAGGACTGGAGCAGCTCCAGCCCCAGTAGGAATTCCACAGTGGCAGGAAATGTTATTGCACCCACAATTTGATAGGCCCCAGTAGGCATTATTAATAATTGATATGTCATTTGTGTGATAAATTGTAACATGCAACATATTCAACTATTTTATCATTGTCCCAGGGACGCCGGGGCTATGGGGAAACCCCGGCCCAAAACCAAAGAGAAAGAGAGCCCATACTTACCCCTTGCAGGAGCCGGGGGTAGCAGGGGAGCGCATGCCGGGAAACCACCTGTGCGTTTCATTAGCTGCGCTCATATCCAGCTGAGACCAGGTGACATCAGCGAGGGACGCCACCCAGCGTGAATAAAGTGTGGCCCCGGGGGCACAGGAAGGAGGCAGCAGAAGACCACAGAGCCCGCAGGGAAATACGAGGTTGGGAGCATGCACCCGTGGGGTTTGTCTGCCTCAGGCAGGGAAAACTGCTGCAGCGAGGGAAGTGGCGAGAGCCACAGCTACAAAGACTCCAGCTGCAGAGCTGACGAGAGAGCTGGTAGGAAAGCTGGGGAGGGAACCAGCTGCGGAGCCAATGAAAGAGCCGACAGGGAAGCCGGTGAAGGAACCGGTGAGAGAGCCGGCAGGGAAGCTGGTGAAGGAACCGGTGAGAGAAGCAGGTGGGAATCCATTCAAAGTCATGGCAGGAGAGCCAGCAAGGAAGCCGGAGAGAGAGCCCGCGGGGGCAATGGGACCTCAGGTCTTGTAGCCCTCAGACCGGAGCCTAGCTTAGGTCACCAAGTCAAGCTGGCCGGGGACTGGGGAAGAGACAAGGCAGGGCAGGTAAGAAGACGCTGACAGATCCGCGGCAGAAGGTGGTGTTTGGCCGGGGTATAGGGAAGGTTGGAGCCCCGTGAGTGCCCATCGAAGGTGTGACAGCCCTGGAGGCTGCATCGAAGGGGACCCCCACCACTGAAGGTCCATTCAAAGTCATGGCAGGTGAGTCTCAGGGGTCTCCCAACGTCATCCGAGGCACCCTCTGGGGCCCTCTTGCAGGACTAGGGAAAACCCGGTCAGCCACCCAAGCAAAAGCTGCTCGGGAACGCCTTTTGGAGCAGAGGCGGGCACAATGTGGTGCATTGACCGGGAACATGGAGAACCCCGACCTTGCAACCTATGCCAACATGCAGGCCATGGCTATAGGCCCCGCTGATGTCCTTGGACAGAACCTGCAGGTTCTAACCCAGATCCTGGAGTCTCAGCAGCAAATGCTAGACCGGCAACAAGACTGGCTCCAACACAGTTTGGCGTCCTTCAAAATGCCTAAAATGACCAGGGACAATGACCCGGAGGCTTATATCAAGGCGTTTGAACGGCACGCCCTCATGACCAGGCTTGACAAGAGATATTGGGCCAGCCAGTTGGGAGCCTTAGTAGTTGGCAAGGCTCAGGCCGCCTATCAGGCCCTCTCAAGGGATGACACCCAAGACTACAAGCACGTGAAGGAAGCCATCCTATATAGATTGGAAATTAACCCTGAGCACTACCGCCGCCTGTTCTGGGCCAAGAAAGGACCCGATGAGAAATGACCGAGAGTGTTGCTGCAGTTTCTGCGGGATCTGCTGGATAAATGGGTAAACCCAGCGGGGCAGGATAGAGAAGCTTTGGCAGACCAGATTGTCCTTGAAAAATTTCAGAACGATTTAGAAGAGCGGACACAATGCTGGGTCCGACAACATACCCCATGGACCTGCGAAGAAGCTCTAAAATTGGCGGAGGCTTTTACTGCCTCAGAGGCCAGCTACCCCAGGGAGAGAAGGAACCCAAAGACACCGTGTGTTTCTGGTGTGGGCAGAATGGTCATTTTTCTAGGGAATGCCTGAGCCAGGCAGCAGAACGCTGGATCCCTACCGACAGATCAAGGGCCCCAATAGAGAGGCAGAGAGGCCCGGAGCCTGGCGAGCCGATGGACTGCAGTTATGTGGTCGTCAAGGAGAACGTGGCTTGGAGCCATCCCGTTGTCAAGGCATGGGTGGAAGGTCGCCCTGTGCAAGCTACCCTGGATTCGGGGTGTGCTCAATCTCTTGTGAGGGCAGATTTGGTGCAATCGCAAAGCCAGCGAAAGGCTTGCCCCGTGAGGGTAGCCTGCCTCCATGGGGACTCCAAGCAAATCGAGTGCCAATGGATCTGCCTACGGGTAATGGAGCACCAGGGAGAACTCCTGGTGGGGGTCGTGCCTCAATTAGCATGTGAGATGCTTCTGGGATGAGACTGGACACCAGTATACGATGTCCTGGATAGGGTGAGGGACACAGAAGTGGCCCGTAGGAAAATCCAGAACCGGGAGGGCTGGTTGGGCGAGACAGAAGAAAATGAGGAGTCGGAGGACAAGATGGACGAGTTAGACCTTAACGACTTTACCAGTAGCCTCCAGTTCCAAGAGGCACAAGAGGAGGATCAGGAAGTCAGGGCACTTCGAGAGCAGGCCCAAAGTACCAGAGGAGTCCCTGCGTTATTGCCGGAAGGGCTTTCTCGCTTCGAGGTAAGGAACTGTCTCCTTTACTGCCTACAAGGGAGCAGGAGGGAGGAGACCAAGGGCTCGCAACTGGTGGTGCCCGCCTGATTCCACCAGACTATTTGGTGGCTGGCTCATGCGAGTCCCACAGGGGGACATCTGGGATGGGACAAGACCCTCGCGAGGGTGAGAAGGTGTTTTTTTTGTCCCAGGATGGGGGAGAAGGTGGCCCACCAATGTGCAGCCTGCCCCAACTGCCAAAAGACAAGAGCCGAGTGTCCTCCACGGGCACCCCTCCAGCCCACACCCGTTATAGACACCCCGTTCTTGAGGATAGCCTTAGATGTCGTAGGCCCGCTTCCCCACAGCAGCTCTGGCCACCAATACATATTGGTCATTGTGGATTACGCCACCCGGTACCTGGAGGCAATCCCCCTGTGAGCCATAACCGCCCCACGTATTGCGGAGGAGCTGATGAAATGGATAGCCCAAATAGGAATCCCGCAAGAGATATTAACAGATCAAGGAAAGAATTTCATGTCTGGGGTTTTGAGGGCGGTATGCCGGACCCTGCAAATAAAACAGCTCCGCACCTCGGTTTACCATCTCCAAACCAATGGGTTGGTGGAACGCCTCAACGGGACGATAAAATGGGTATTGCAATGATGCATACAAGGAGACCCCCGGAAATGGGATCTCCTCCTCCCTCTAGCACTGTTTACCCTCAGGGACACTCCTCAAGACTCTACGAAGTTCTCTCCGTTTGAGCTGGTGTTGGGACATCGCCTGCGGGGTCTTTTGCAGGTCTTGAGAGAAGAGTGGGAGCAGGAGGGAGGACCCTCTCAAGAGCCAAAGACGTACCAACAGGAGTTCCAACAGAGAATCAGATTGGCCCGGGACCTAGCTTGGGAAAACATAAGGGAAGCCCAAGCCCGTCAAAAAGAAAAATATGACAGCTGTGCCAAAGAGTGAGAATTCGAGCCGGGACAGAGAGTCCTGGTGCTGCTCCCCACGTCCACAAGCAAGCTCCTAACTCAATGGCAGGGGCCATTTGAAATTCTTCGACTGGGTGGGACCAGTGGATTATGAGGTACATAGGACCAGACACCTTCAGGAAAAACAAATCTACTATGTGAATCTCATACGGGAGTGGCGGGAGCCTGAAGGATGGGTGGCCTTTTCTGAGACTGACAACGAGGACCAGGACCCCAGGGGTTAGGAAGAGGGACTGAACCCTCTCTGGAGGGGACCCCGGTCAGGATTGGAGAGGAATTATCTTCTGTTCAGAGGCGAGAGGCCCGAAGCATGATAGATGAGTTCCGGGAGGTATTCCGCAAGGAACCTGGCTGGGTTCAGAGCTCGTTCCATGCCATAAAAACTCCACCCGGGGCAATAGTGAGGGAAAGGTGGCGGCCCATTCCACACCATCTCTTGGAAGCTGTCCGAAGAGAGACCAACTCAATGTTGAAGCTAGGAGTCATTCGGCCTTCAAGGAGTCCCTGGAGGAGCCCTCTGGTGCCGGTGCATAAGCCCGATGGGTCTTTAAGGCTTTGTGTAGATTACAGACGGTTGAATGCCATGACAGTTTTCGACGCATTCCCCATGCCCCACGTGGCAGAGTTAGGAGAGAGGATAGGGGTTGCCCAATATATATCGACCCTTGACCTTGCAAAAGGATATTGGCAAATTCCTGTGGCCAAGGAAGACCAGCTGAAGACGGCATTTGGCACCCCGTGGGGACTCTACGAGTTCATCAGAATACCCTTTGGATTACATGGCGCCGCCGCAACATTTCAACGTCTAATGGACCAGATCTTGGCACCCCACGCCGAATATGCAGCGGCGTACATAGACGATATTGTCATATACTCCCAGACCTGGGTGCAACACAAGAAAGCCCTTCGAGCCATCCTTACAGAACTGAGGCACGCCGGCCTAATGGCAAACCCCCGAAAATGTGACCTGGCCCAAAAGGAAACAAAATATTTAGGGTTCTCGGTTGGCACAGGCACAATTAAACCCTTAGCAGACAAAGTAGAAACCATCCGCAACTTTACAGCCCCACAGAACTGCCGCCAGCTACGGTCATTTTTAGGATCAAGCAATTATTACAGGCAATTTGTACTGCACTTCTCAGAATGGCAACACCCTTATCGGAGGCGCTCAAAGGGTGGAAAATGGGGGCAGTAAAGTGGACGGAAGAGATAGTGCAAAGTTTTGAAAGATTGAAAAGGGCATTATGCAAAGATGTTATAATACACACCCCTGACTTCCAAAAAACCCTTTATCTTACAGACAGATGCCTCAGAGATGGTGGTGGGTGTCGTCCTCACCCAGGAGGAAGGGGAAAACGAGAGATCCGTGGCATACGCCAGCCGCAAACTGCTACCAGCAGAGAAGAGATATGCAACTATAGAAGGTGAGTGCCTGGCAATTCAGTGGGCAGTAGACCGCTTTAGATACTACCTGATGGGCAGAGAATTTAAACTGGTAACTGACCATGCCCCGCTAAGGTGGCTGAGCACAGCCAAGACTGATAATGCCTGGATTACCTGCTGGGCCTTGGCACTCCAACCATATAAGTTCCACATAATACACTGGTCTGGAAGAACTAATACAGTAGTGGACTTCTTATCCAGGTGCGGAGGTGAAGACCAGACCGGGAACCAAGGAGATCAAGTAAAAGGACTGACCGGCCTCACAGGTACAACCCGGAATGGGAACAAAGAAGCGCCCCAAGGCATCTTAAGGGCGGGGGGTGGATTATGTCCCAGGGATGCTGGGGCTATGGAGAAACCCCGGCCCAAAACCAAAGAGAAAGAGAGCCCATACTTACTCCTTACAGGAGCCGGGGGTAGCAGGGAAGCGCATGCCGGGAAACTACCTGCGCGTTTCACTAGCCGCACTCATATCCAGCTGAGACCGGGTGACATCAGC
>NW_005842420.1:598795-607424 GCF_000455745.1 Alligator sinensis
TAAAGTGCAGCCCTGGGGGCACAGGAAGGAGGCAGCAGAAGACCATGGAGCCCGCAGGAAAACACAAGGTTGGAAGCGTGCACACATGGGGTTTGTCTGCCTCAGGCAGGGAAAACTGCTGCAGCGAGGGAAGCGGCGGAAGCGGGGAGAGCCGCAGCTACAAAGACTCCAGCTGTGGAGCCGACGAGAGAGCTGGTAGGAAAGCTGGGGAGGGAACCAGCTGCAGAGCCGATGAAAGAGCCAGCAGGGAAGCTGGTGAAGGAACTGGTGAGAGAGCCGGCAGGGAAGCTGGTGAGAGAGCCGGCAGGGAAGCCAGTGAAGGAACCAGTGAGAGAGCCGGCAAGGAAGCTGGTGAAGGAACCGGAGGGACAGGCAGCAGGGAAACTGGAGAGAGAGCCCGCGGGGGCAACGGGACCTCAGGTCTTGTAGCCCTCAGACCGGAGGCCAGCTTAGGTCACCGAGTCATGATGGCCGGGGACTGGGGAAGAGACAAGGCATGGCCGGTAAGAAGAAGCTGACAGATCCGCGGCAGAAGGTGGCGTTTGGCCGGGGTGTAGGGGAGATTGGAGCCCCGTGAGTGCCCGTCGAAGGCGTGACGGCCGTGGAGGCTGCGTTGAAGGGGACCCGCACCACTGAAAGTCCATTCAAAGTCGTGGCAGGCGAGTCTCGGGGGTCTCCCATCGTCATCCAAGGCACCCTCTGGGGTCCTCTTGCAGGACCGGGGCAAACCCGGTCAGCCGCGCGAGGGAAAGTGGCTCGGAAACGCCTTTTGGAGCAGAGGCGGGCACAATCATGTAATAAAAATGGCAAACCAGCCACACAGTAGTTCTAAATTTAACGCATAATATCTCTGTGCCTGGGTTTGCATCAAGCTTTAACTTGAATGCATGGCAGGAGCTCCCTGATCTCCAGCTCCCCACATGCCAGCAAGTTGAAAGGGTAGGCATGCAACCTGACATCTGGGATTTGCTACGTGGTCCCTGAACCGAGGCAGGTGTGCAATGGGCTAAAAATATGCTGCTACAAAGAAGAGCAGGAGACATAGAAATAAGAATGCTAGCTACTTATCTAATTGATAAAGCCTTTCTATTTTACAACTCTGTGTGTCAACAGTGGGTGCTATAGGGCTCGCACCCTTCTGAGATAATGCCTTTTCTTCTGCTATAAATGATAAGGGGTCTTATAAATAAAACTATCCAAAACACTAAATTGGTATTTTTTTCTGTGTCCCAGTCATTGCCACTGGGCTGCCACTCCTGGATAGCCTCTAGTGTGTCTCTTACCCAGCCGTGGGGCTCCTTCAACTGTAATCTGCAGGCTCATCCTGCCTTCATCCCCCTGCTCCCTGGGACTCTTCCACAGCCTGCTTCCTAGCTGTTCTTCATGATCCTCTGCTCCAGAGCATGTCTTCTCCCTCTTGGGCTCCAGCATCCATCCAGTTTTTTTCTGACCATGCCCCCTGGGGGTTCCCTCCCTTGCCACTCTTCCTGTCATCTCTCCCCAGCTCAGGCCTTCTGGCTTTTCTCCCTGGCTCAGGGCTTCTCCTTGCATCACACCTTGGGTCGGGGCTGCTCTCAGCCAAGCTCTGCTGGCTCATCTGGAGTCAGCATTCATTTCAGGACAGCCCACTCCTCTTTCCTGTCTCCTGGCATTTCCAGGCTGCTGTCTCTTTTACACTGGGCATAAATTTTGTGTATGGAATCATAGACAATGTGCCATGATGGATTACCAATGCTAGTAAGAGTAAGTGATATAAGGTGACATTGTTTTTACCTTCACTTTAACCCATTTTCACAAAAAAAGAACACTAATATCTGATTATCCTGTGCTATTGCAAGCAACCACATCAAATAAATTGACTCATATTTATCAAATCTTTTGCCAGAATTACTCCTATAGGAAGGCTGTTCCAGAATCACACTCCTCTCATGCTTTAAAACCTAATTTCCAGCCTAAATTTATTGGTGGCCAGTTTATATTCATTTGTTTTTGTGCAAACATTGTATTTTAGGTTAAGTAGTTCTTTTCTCTTTCTAGTGTTCACTGTTCAACTGTATTTCTAAAGGTCAGTCATACCCACTTTCAACCTTCATTGTTATGGCCAAACCAAGGTATTTTAGTCTTCTCTTAAATCATTACACAAGCAGCCTTTTTCTGTACTTGCTTCCCCTCATGTTCATCATCAACATTCTACATCAGATCTGCTTTTACAATGGCCTAAACATTCTCTTACTACAGGAAATGTTTTACGTAATACATCCTGTTTTCATAGTCGTTGGTGGCTAATAGTTGTCCTGTGATTAATGCATGCAGGTATATTCCTTAGTCATTTCCAACTGATTAATCCTCAGAATTTAATAGATGTCTTACTAGTTACAACATCATGCCATTCAACAGTATCTTGTACATTTGTATGTCATCCCACTTCTATTACTCAAATCCTTAAGGTTATCTAGATCTTTCTGTATAGTGGTGTGACCTTCCTGTGTATTGACAATGACTCACAATTTTATGTCATCAGCAAGAACACCCCTACTTTTCTCCCAAAGCTTTTTTCTACTTCTGTAGGGGGTCCAAGATCAGACATTCACTACATTTAATAAGTGAATTATTAGGAAAATGTCCTCAGCACTTATTGTAAAACTCTTACAAGGGTTACAAACTCCTAAGTAATAAAATGCTATTTTTTCCCTAAGAGTATTTTTAAAAGCTACAATGTTCATCATTCTTTCATTTGAATTACAAGCTGTAATCTTCTTCTTTATCTGTTTGCAATTATGAATGTTAGCCACCTTAGATGTGTCTACATGAGACACTACTGTGCGGTTGTTACTGCACATCAATTTAGTACTAGTATAAGCAAGTACTAAATAAATTCACAGTAACCAGAGTTACTGGGCAATAGCATCTGTGCATGCCTTTTAAGTTATGCTATTGTGTGTGCCCCCGCCAGGCCTCAAACATCTTGTTCTGTGCTTCCTTCATTCGGCTGTTCACTGGGACCCGCCCTGCCATTGCAGGTGGTCTTGCAGGAGGTCTTCACACGCACTGCAAGTCACCCCTTTCTCTCCTGCCACGACTTTGAATCTCTTACAGTGGGGGGGCTTTGTATTGCGCGGTTACCCTCGTTAGATGCCTGCTCCCTCGTGGTTTTCCGCGAGGCTCCACCTCCCCTATACCCTGCCCTATACCCAGCCCGGTGGATCACTGTTGCTTTTGTGGCTGATCTCGTGCTCCACAATCCCCACCCAAACAGCAAACCTTCAGCTCGTCTTCCCGCCTTTCTTGTTTCCACTCTTCCTCAACCCCTTCCAACGTGGGGAAACATAAAATGCCCTTTCTCTAGCCAAGGAAAAGAACCAAAAATCCAAGAAAACCACCACACCAACACCGTGCCTCCTAGTGGACCGCAGATAACCCTTCCGCACTCCTATTCACCCCACATGGTCTTCTCTAAACCACCTAGCCTCATGGCTTAACTCCTACTGCCCGGAATAGAGCTGCTCTTCCTCCAACCTTTCAATATTGTGACCCTCTCTCTGGGTCCTCGCACTATTGCTGTCCTCCCTCTGGGACTTCTGAATATTCCTGCCCTCTCTCTGGGACTTCCAGTGCAGCTGCCCTCTCTCTGGGTCTTTGTAATGTGGCTGGCCTCTCTCTGGGTTTTCCCAGCCCAGCCGCCCTCTCTCTGGGTCTTCCCCATGCAGCTGCCCTCTCACGGTCTCACCTATTTCTGCCTTGCCTGTCACTGGAGCTCCTGCTTCTAGTGCTGGCTCGTTGCCTGAGTCGTCAGCTTCTCCTCGTTCAGCAATCGTTGACTCTCCAACCATCCCGCGCCTCCAGCTGACTCCACCGGCCGGGACTTCCCTCGGTATCCGCCCGCTGCCTGCTTCTCTGCGTGCAGTCCCTTTTGTTTCTGCCGGTTGGTAATTGATGTTGTTGTCCCCAAAGGACAGTGAGTGCGTGCCCGGTGCGCTTGTGCCAATAAACACACAGGGTTGAAGGATCCAACTTAATCTTTATTTCTGCGCCAAAAGTGGTGCTTGGCAATCATTCGCAAAGCAAGCACCCACACCCCAGTGGGCGTCTGCCTTATATAGCTACATAACAGGTTAAACTTGCTGATGTGATGACATGTATAGCAAGCCCAGCAAGTAACGCCCCATCCAGCTGCCCCCCAAGTAACCCCCCTTCTAGCTCCGGAACTTTGTTGATACAGTTTTCCTTCTAGCGAGGTCAGCAATCAGCAACTACGCAACAAGCAATCTCTCCCAGCCTAAACAACCTACTCTATGCCCTTGGTTAGATAAAATACTTTTTCAAAACATACAAAGCTGTTCCCTGGTTAAAATGCAGTAAAAGTTCAGGGGTGCTTCATCAATGTTGACGTCATCCGCCGGCCGCAGCTGAATAAAGGTGCGGCTAATAATCCGCACGGGCTTTTCCCGTCGCTCTTGTTTTTCAAGTCCTGCTGTGGGTAAGTTTTCTTTTTTTACTTTCATTTTTCCTACCCCTCTCCTGTTTCCTGGCCCTAGGGTTCTCCTCATGAGCTTTGGGGTCTCCCCGGTTTGTCTCTCCCTGTAACAGTGTGGTAGCCTAATACTGCTTCTCAGTAGTTTCGCTGCCACAGTGCTATTATGCAGTAGTATTGGGCTACTGTGCAGTCAGAGTTTCATATAGATGTGCCTCTTGGGTATCATAGAGAAAAGTTTAAAAGAATTTTCCAGCCTAATGCCACTGTTGTCATTTCCCTTGTTCAAGATTCCAATAACGCCATTCACTCTGACACAGAAATTAGGATATTTGCATCTCTGAGGTCTAAGGTTCCTCAGTGAATTGTTGAAATACATGCTTAAGTATGTGAATAATCCATAGGTTAAAATTAGGCATGTGCTTAAGTATCCTGCTTAATCACGATCTTATCGAGTTAACTTTGTTAAGCCATGTACATATTTTAACATATTTGGAATCTCAAAGGGAAAATAAGTTTCAGTTTTGGAGTTTACCCTTTAGCACAAGATTGAAACAAGTATCAACATATCTTCACCTTTCTGGAAATGTATCAAGTGGTATAGATTGAAAAAGCAACTGCAAACCTTTTTGGGTAAGGCTTTCAGCAAATGGAGTCCATAAAGAAAACTGCATTCACTACACTGAGGCAGATCAATTTTTATGGCCATAAAATTGTTTTACTATTATATTTCCAACAAGCAGTGAGGAAGACTCTCTGATTGATGATATTTCATGATCTTCAATTAATTATATACAAAGATAAAGATACAATGTTGTTAGCTAGGGAACAGTAATAGATTACATATTGAAGATTTAGCAGCCAAGCAGTAAAACCAACACAAAATCTGGGGAAAAAAAAAGTATCATCATCTTCTTCTCATTATGTTTATAGAGGGCAAAACATTTGAGGCCACTGCAGTGAGCATGAATCTCAGCTAACTTCTATGTGGGTTCTCCAAAATGAAATAAATAATTGGACTGCTCCATTAGCAACAGACAGAGAATTGCAGCATTCCGCCCTCCCCAAACTATCTCTGAACATGGAGTCACAAGGAGTCAGTAGAGGTTGATAACAGGGGAAAGAATTGCATCTACCAACATCCCTCTATAGGAGCCAAGGTCTTTTCAGGTAAGCAGCAGCTGGGATAAAGTCAAAGCATACAGTGCACTGGATAAATATTTATCCTGACAGGGCAGTGGATAAATATTTCAAATCTAGTTGTCAACCCTCAATGCTTCACAGGTTCGAAGAGCTCCTCCAAGACAACTGAGGGCCACAGTTTTCAGGATTACCACTTTCCCAGAACTTGTTTAGAATTTCTGCCTTATCACAGGCTTCTGCATTTTGTAAGGCCTGAAACTGTTTTAGTTTCTGTGGCCCCTACAGCTTGGGACAGACATTGCACATAAATCGGTTTTAGTGATCAGAAACCTGTAACAGAACAGATATTCAGTGAACATAAACCAATTTGGAAATGTCTGAAACTAGTTTGAGATAAACCTGGCTGAATGGAGTGTCAAACTTTACTGATTTGGGTCAAAATGCAATGTCTGTCCTAGACCCCTTGATGATTTAAGATAAACCAGACTCCCCCAGCATCCCAGGATGCTCTCTGGGCTGGGCAGAACTCTCTGCTTCACAGCTGATCTGGCCCCTCCCCTCTGCTCCCTGGCTAGAGCTCAGCAGAGACTGCAGGTACAGCAAGGTCTATCTTGCTTCCCCCTGCACTCCCTGCCTCTCTGCTCTCTGCTCAAGCAGGAATCGCCCCCCACTCCATTCCTCCTTCCCTCCCATCTCCCACAGCACATACCCCAGTCCCACAGGCCCTAGGCATGTGTTTTGCTAGCTAATGCCAAGAGGTGTCTTTGTGTGTGTCTCCAACTTCACGGGGTCAGGCAGATGGAATACTGTCTACTTAGGGCTTTTTGGAGCTCATCAACAGGTCAGCTGCTAAGCTGTTTAAAAAGAGTTTGAACTAATGGAGTGAGGCTATTGTTTGGCTGATGAGGTGATAAACACTGTCATCAGTTCCCTGTTGTCTTGCTTGCCTGTCAGTTTGCTGCAGATGGTATAAAGAAGCAAGGAGGGAGATTGAAAAACTCCATATCATCAACAGATACATGCATGCACACCCCACCCTTGCCTTAGGCTGCTATCAGAGGGCTGTAGGCTGGCAACACTCCTACCCCTTGAACAGCCAGTGGGAAGAAAACTGGGATGGTACAGGCATGTTGGGAGTTTACTCCCTACCCTAATCAGAGCATCCTGCTAGGACCCAGCCATGCCCCTCTCAGCTCAGCACTCTGGAAAGAAAGGGAGAGTTACCCTAGCACCCCCCAGCTTTTTGCTTGAGCCACTGCAGGCATGTGCCTGCATTTCCTCAGTCCAGAGAGAATCAGTTCAGTTACAAATCAATGCAGCCTAGCCAGGTTAGACTAACCTGCAAAGATTGAATCAATTCAGGTTCAGGCTTTTTGAATGTCTGTCTCTAGCCTACATGAAAATAAATAGATTAAACTTACTGTGAGACAGTATGGAGGGATCATAGACCTCTATGTGAAAAAAAAATGCCTACCTTCTCCCTAGTTTCCATGCCTCCTAACCTAATGTAGATACTGAAAAATTCTGAAGGTCAAAGAAGTAGTTAGCTGTATTATTCTGAAGTCAGGCAGAAGTCAGGGTAGACTTGCACCTCATAGACTAACAGAATCAGAGGCAGATAAGCTTCTGTGAACAGCAGCTTATGCAACTCTGATTCAGTTAGTCTCTAAGGGTGTCTGTACACACATGGGGACACTGCTCTGATGTGTTGTAATTACACTATAGAGTAAAAATACTATAGAGTTAAGTATTGTTGCATATTTTATATCTGCTCTTCCCTGTCTTTATGAAAAGCAATAACATTAATCTATTCTTAAATGAATCTGCCAGGTCTTCCTAAAGCATGAATGCAATAAGGGTAATTAGTCTTATAAAATACTGGTACTTGTGGATGCTGTGATTTTCATAAAGTGAGTAGGATTTTTTCTGGACTGGAGATTTGAAGACATATTAAAAAATCCTACAGGGTTAAACTGTCATTCTTACAGTCCTTTAGCATACTAATCTTCATTTCACTTTAAAATAACTTCGTGGAAAGTTTTTTAAAAGGTTCTACAAGTGCTTCGTAAATGCACAGCAATCTCCCCTTCTCTTTTCTGGTGGTATGACTTCCCCAGGACACATGATACCATTAACTCCTTGCCCTACCTGCACCCAGGCTAACCTCACAAAGTGTGGAGCACACGTATTTACTTTTAATCAAACATCATTTATTTATGCTGTATTTCAAAGCAGAAAATTCACCTGGGTTCATCTGAGGAGAGCATGCTGTGTTAAGCAGCTGCTCTCTATTTACCTTAGACTAAGTGCAGGCATTCAAGAAGGCTCAGGCAGAAGCACTATCTCTGGAGCTTTACTCTAAGTACCCACAGTTAGGTCAGGAGCAAGCAGAACACACATTAGCTCTTGGTGGGTGGGAGGAAGGGAGGGAGTGGGACTTGGAGCCTGTCTGCATGGCCTGAGTCCAAAAGGTAGCAGGGGCTCCCTCACACTGCCAGCATGCCCAGCAGACTCCCTGGGCTACCACAGATTCCCGAGCAGAGCTCAATGACCAAGCGATGCCTGACTGATTGGCAGAGACATCATGGCCACCAACTTGGACCTGATGGGACAGCAGCTCATCATGGCATGTTCCCGCATGGCCATGAGCCAGCAGTCATCCGTCCTGCCCATGCCCATTCACTGTGCCCTGTGCCTGCCAAGTGTGTGTGTGGCAGAAGCCTGTGTATCATGTGTAAGTGTGTGTCCCCCAGATAACTGTGTTCCATGTATGTGTGCGTATGTGTGTGTGCATGTGCACACATGCTCAGTTTCTGGGTTCTGAGGGGGGAAGGGGGAGAGGGTGGTGAGGGCAGAGATGTCCCAGATGCCTGAGTTTTGGGTATAAGCCCCAGCAGGCTATTGTTCTTCTGTATTGTCCAGAAGTTGTTGCACTAAAAAGCTCAACACTGTACTTAACAGTGTGTAGAGACTCATAAGAGGCTGCACCACTTACACACATACACATGTATTCCC
>NW_005842420.1:607455-613174 GCF_000455745.1 Alligator sinensis
AGGGCATTAGACTAAGTTATATAAAAAGGCATACCCTAATTGTTTCCCCGCTTCCAGGTTTCTGGGCCCATGGACAGCCTGACAGGCCAGATACTGTGGCCCTGAAATGAAATGATAATTCAGAGTAACCCAGTCTGAAATGTATTCCTACAGGGTTTTGTACCAACACCAAATGATTCCCCCATTGGGCATCACCTTGACAGAGAAACATGGATCAAGCTGAACAGACTGAAACCTGGATATGGATGCTTTAAAACAACACTGTACAAGATGAACATCTTGGACAGTGCCTTTTGTGAATCTAGTGTTCAAGAAACAGCACAGCACTTAATCAAAAGCTGCAATCTTTGCAAATGCCCAGATGGGGTAGATGGAATCCGCACACTGAGCAATGACACAGAAAGTGGCTCATAGCTGGCCAGGGGGAGCAAGGTGGGGACAGGTTGGAAACAGGAACTTCACTTCCTTGAATCACTGAAAGCCCAGGGTCAGGGCTTGCCCGGTGCTCAGGAAGACGAGATGAGCTCTGACTGAGGCTAGAGCACTATCTTGGGATGTGGGAGTAAGTAGGATGCCGCAAAGCCCGATGAGTTGCTGATGGAATGTGACCTAATGTAAATCCCGATGGGATCTGGTACAGATGTTTGTCATGGTGCTCTCACCTACAGTGCTAAAGTCTGATACCACATCCATCCAGGGTTATCTTGCAGTAGGCTCTGCCATTTTTACAGTGCTCTATGTGCTCTAACTGCTTGTTTGGCTACAGCTGAAGAGCACTTTCTGCACACTTACCGCACAAACTTCTGTACCTGGCCTTGGTTTTTATACTAGGTACATCACTGCGGTGTTCTGAATGTATCACTGTATTATTAAATGACCACAGGAAGATTTCTGTAGCTTTCCTCCTTCTTCCCCCATTCGGTTCTGTACAAAGGACTTCCTTTAAGCATTCTCTTTAAGTATTTGAGTCTTTTTGTATTGTGTTAAGTGATTCTGGTGGGATAAAGGGAAGGGATTTTTCATTTCCCAGCAATGGTGGATTTTACATATTATTATATCTGACTACACCCTTCCTTCCAGGTCACCAGCTCCCCATTGCCAAATGAGAAGAAAGGGGCCAAGAGCCAAAGGTGGCATGTAATGTTGCCTATGCTTTTTCCTTCTGTGGGTTAAAATATTATCTACCCCTTTTTTCTCCTTTCTGTTCAGTAAAGAAACAGAGTTTAGCGTTTAATGTCCTTGTGAAAGGGAAGCATTTGTTTCTTTTAGGTTACTATTAAATGCAATTTTTGTCACAAAAGTAATTCAGGTAATTTAGCTATGAATATGTTAATACATTTATAGACATTAACATGTAAACAAGTATTGTACAGAGTGACACAAGTAAATGAATAAAGCCTAGATATTAGTCATGATTTCAATGCTTGGTTTTTCTCAATACTTTTGATTAATGCTGTTTTTAAGCCTTATTCATTAGACAATTACTTGACCCTTCACTATGAATGAAAAACAAATTACCAAGAAAGATCTTGGCTAACACGTGTAACACTTACTTCATGGAGAAACTCTTTTAATACATATAAGTGTCTGTATTCTACGCTTACTGGGAAAAAATTACATGGTTTAGCAAAGCTAGTTTTGATCTCAATGTGAAAAGAATTTCAACTGTTCCATTTCCTTAATTGGATTTGTTATGCATTGTAAACAGAGCAGTACCTTTCACTCAGCTGCATGAATAAACCAAGCCTTAAAAATAGCACAGCTGAATATATTTACACTGTGCATTGAAAGTCACTATGAACATAGGGCATCTCTCCATTTCTTATGTGAAAAAATCTAAAGAATGCCTTTGTGTTTGCTGTTTGGAGGGCATGAGGGCTTGATTTTGTCAGGTGCTGAGCATCTTGACCCTGATCGAGCAACGTGTAACTTTAAGCACGTTAGTACTCCAATCCTTCCCCACTGGGATTACTGACATCCTTGAATTTAAATAGCCGAATTGGAGCCAGAGTGTTCTATTCTTTGCAGCATCGAGCCCCAGGAGAGAAATTGCCATTTATTCTGCTTTCTTTCTGCTTCACGTTTGGACAAACAAGGAAAATGTCATGTTGCGGGGGCTGGAATAAAAATTCCATCAAGCATCAGAAAGATGAGTCTTATTTAGAGAACTGTTTAGTAGTGGCTTTTTCCAGCCTGAAAATTCGTATCTTTTTGAGCATCTCTACTCTAGGGAGACACATTATAGTATCTAGCCTTTAAGGGCTGCTGAAATACCTAGAAAAGGATATAGATGTATGGACACATCTGCCGTCACTGTGACTAAAATGTTTACTTTAGCAAACAGTGCTCTATTAAATTTCAAAGTGGTGCTCTTTGAATTTTAAATTGTTGAGGAAACCGGCCTGCTTTCTTGAAAGCTTTGGTTTAAACATAAAAAGGAGACTGTAGCTTTGAAGTCCTGAATTAGATGCATGAACTCTTGTACTTTCTCTAGATTTTGGAACATATAGGACTTGTTTGGTATTTATTATTCTAACTTGACTTAAGTGATATCCTGATTTCCTTCACCTTTGACCAGTTCTACTTTTACTGGATGGAACAAAATTAAATATTGTTCCTTCTTTTCTTTTCTATGTCCATAATACTTTACCTATGACTGCTGAGAGTTTGCTGACTTTAATCTACAGTTTGAAAGCAACCATTTTTTCGTATGTCTTGGTAACGAACATTTATCTTCTCAAATAATGTTTAGATTTCAAAATGCTTTTTGATGCTGCTTTTTCCCCAAGACTTTTCAAGAGTCTAATAACATTCATAATAGTGTGAATAAGGTAAATTCCTATTCCTGGCACTGAAGTTCACTGTAATGAGTATTTATTTGAGTGAATGAGTGCCTGCATAATTGAACAATTCATGGGCCAGAGATAATTGAGCATAACAATATGTTATGTCACCTGTTTATAAATAGAAGCAATTAGCTCCATATATTGCTTTTCTGAATGCTTTAAAATCCAATGATTTTACTGTGGCCTTTGTGCAGTGGGCATCTTAAGCTTCAGCTCATTTGTACCTACAGCCATGAATAATATTATATGATGATAGTCTGGTTAAAAAGGAAACCAAATGTGTCTCTTTAGTAAAGAAATAAAATCAAATCCTTGCTCTTGATTTTGTAAACAGCTCTATGTAGTTTCTTATTTATTAACATCACAATACAATTTGATGTTTATGGATAATTATTACTGCATACAAAATGCTATCTGTGATATAAAAATTCCACAGGGAGAAATGCTAGTTTATTGACTTATAGTTTCATAGTTTCATAGTTTTAGGGTCGGAAGGGACCTAATAGCCTGACCCCCCGCCAGGGCGGGAGAACAACAAAAGAACCCTAAACAAAAAATGGGACTCAAATGAGTCCAGCCAGGTAGGTATCCAGCCTCTTCTTAAAGATCCCCAGGGTAGGGGCCAGCACCACCTCCCTTGGAAGTTGGTTCCAGCTCCTAGCCGCCCTAACTGTGAAGTAGTTTTTTTGGATGTCCAATCTGTATCTCCTCTCCATCAACTTGTGCCCATTACTCCTTGTTATGCCAGCGGGGGCTAGGGGAAACAGCGTCTCCCCCAAACCCTTCTGGTTCCCCCTAGTGAGTTTATAGACGGTCACCAGGTCCCCCCTCAGCCTTCTCTTGTGGAGGCTGAATAGGTTCAGGTCCCGCAGTCTCTCACTGTAGGGTCTGCCCTGTTGTCCCCGGATCATGCGGGTGGCCCTCCTCTGGACCCTCTCCATGTTGTCCACATCCCTCCTGAAATGGGGCGCACAGAACTGGACACAATACTCTAGCTGCGGCCTGACCAGCGTCGCATAGAGGGGGAGGATCACCTCCCTGGCTCTACTCGAGATGCACCTGTGGATGCACGACAAGGTCCGGTTAGCCCTGCCAACCATGACCTCGCATTGTCGGCACATGTTCATCTTGGAGTCAATAATGACTTCAGGTACTGGAACAGGAATTCTGAAATCTGGGTCCAGTTCCAGGGCACAGATGCACCTTCTGTAAGTTCTTTAATTCCAGTTCCAAAAAAAAAGACTAAGGTGCTTCAAACAGTATTTTACACTGACTTTAGGCAGGTAAAATGAAATAGGAGTTAGCCCCAAAGGATATAGATACTGTAGCATACCTGCAGTTTTTGGAACTTACACACTTTTTGCAGTTCAGCTCCTTGCCCAAAAGACTTCATGTAACCAGAGTGCAACTCACTGGGATGCACTCCAGCCAGGCAGCTGCATGGTGAAATAGGATCTGCCAGGAACACAGGAACAGGCCCAACCTCCCATTTTTTTGGCCATCATTTAGTGATTAAGGTCCACAGGACACGAGAGCCAGATTCTTGGCTCTACCACCCTACTTGCATCTCCTGCTTCCCAGCAAAGTAGTCTAAGATAAGGGTATCAAACTCCTCCATCCCCATGGCCAGAGGAATTGCACAGGGCCAGTCCACAGCCTAAATCTTTCCCACAGAGACATGTTATCTGACCTGTAGTCACCACTCCTCCCACTGCCAGCTCCACATTCCAGATATGGCCCACATCTCTCCCCACAGGCCAAAAATTTAGTGATGGGATGACTGGCAATTATTGTTGCCACTGCTCATCCTGCTGCCAAATTTCCAGCATTCTGGGGATCCCTGCAGGCTAGATAACATGGTGCTGTGGACTGGATCTGGCCTGTGGGTTGAATCTTTGACAAAGATATGAATCTTTGGCGGGATATCTCCTGGGTCTAAGAGAGAGAGAGAGAGAGAGATGTGGGACTAGCAGGAATCTTATAAACAACAGTGGCTTAGTGAAATGGATGCTGTTTTGAAGGGTGGAAACTCTGAGTTGTAGTCTGGACCTTGAGCACATTACTAGAAAGCAGAAGACATGTAATCAAGCTTCCCTTGGGTGAAGGGGTCTTGGAACTTCACCCCCCCACTGCCCCCACACCACGTACAACTACCCTGCTGACTAGGTTATGTAGCCAAAAGGTAGGAGGGTTTTCCTCTTCCTACCATTTTACTTTCAATCAGTGTAGGAGAAGGACAATTGTTTTTTACCACAGGGTGAAGCAGAATCTAAAACTGTGTGTAAGTGCTAAACACTCCAGTTATATGGCTGTTCACATGCTATTTGGTTGCATAAAGTTGTCACAACCCAAAGTTGTGGTTTTTTGTTTTTGTGTGCTTCGGCACCGCTAAATTATGTCCCCGCCAAATTGCAGCTCCTTTGCATGGTAGAGTTTTCTGCTGCAATAGAGAACCCATGTGCAAAAAAAGTATTTCCCGCCAGTTTGTAGCCTTCTTTGCATGGTGCATTTCTTTTGCATCATAGTGATGCACGGTGCAAAGGAGTTCCCGCCATTTGTATTTAGATTTGTGCCACATTATTGGCCGATCTTAAATTATGCACACATGGCAGCTAGCAATTGGCTTGCTAGACGTATAAAGATCTTGGGAGGTTTCCGCCCAAGTTGGAGAGAGAGAGAGAGAAAGCAATTGGAGTTTGGGAGAAAGAGCGTGAAGATTTCTAAGCGCTGCTAATCCCTTCGAACCCAGCTTCTTTTTCTCCTTAAGAGGGCAATAGAGGACCGACTTACCGAACCCACGGAGTCTTAACAACTCCGGGGGCCTATTTACCGAACCCACGGAGCTTCAACCACTCCGGGGGCCAAACGGCCTC
>NW_005842420.1:613352-613910 GCF_000455745.1 Alligator sinensis
GCCTGGAAAACTGTCCAGCCTACACCACGACCATCTTTGGTGTAAGTAAACAATCTTTTAATCAACCATTACGCGTCCGTAACTAATTCTAGCTCGCCACCGGTCTTCTTCGACCCCGCATGCCCGGGCTGCTGGCCACAGCCTGCGTGCGCAAAAACGGGTCCGCATATCGCTCCTGGCTCGCACATGGCGACATGGACAAGATCGGGAGGCGGCCCACACATGGCGACGAGGATGGGATTAAAAGAAAACAGGATGAGATCAGAAGAAAACCGAATTGGATAAGAAGAAAACCGAATGAGATTAGAAGGGGATCCGATAGAGCTATAATTGGTTAAAAACTGCCCTTGACGCGATAACCAATGCCAAGTGAGAAGCTTTGAGGACTTGGAGGCGCATATCGCTTACCACCAGGTGGGCAGAACGGGTGAAAGATTTGTTAGCGGACGCCGTTCGCTAAAGGGAGAAGAGGGAGTCTCCGAGGATGGAGCCCCGAGAGAGAGGGAAGTGTATTTGCTCCCCGCGGCGTTCGGGTGTATAATGAGAGACGAACGGGTC
>NW_005842420.1:614746-615281 GCF_000455745.1 Alligator sinensis
GAACCAGGAAGAAGCAAGCTTCCTAGTTAGACAAGCTTCGTGGAGTAGAGGACATGTCACTGACATCGACATGATAACAGTTAATACTAACTAGCCCATTCCACTGCCAGCGCTTGTTGCAGGATTGATTGGACAAAAAGCCCACGTATGGCATGAAGGACGACCAGAATATACCGGCGCAGAACATCTCATGCTAGCAATTATTGGAGTCTCGTACTGTGCCTGGAACCCCAGAACATGTGCGCTGGGACTGACATCACTTCAGCGAATAAGACCATGACCTCACCATCATCTACGAGATCCTGGAACCATTCCAATAACCGTTCACAGTCTAGATAGTTGCCTCGAAATTTATGGACAGAAGAACATCGTTGTTCTCCGGATTCTACTCAGTCCAATGGTGAACCAACCTGTGTGTAGTCTCCTTTGTCAGTTGTCAAGACTGCGTATCCTAATGGAGCCAAGATCATCTCTTGATCGAGACTGTCGACACCCGACTGAACTTCAAGGCACCAGACGTCGTGAATCCGACCTT
>NW_005842420.1:615325-615855 GCF_000455745.1 Alligator sinensis
TTTCTCCTACAGGGGTCCGGACTCAATAAGCGACAGCTTCGAATTTTGGGGGACGCAGGCCAATGGCAACTAGCCTATGAGTTAGGTTTCCATTATCTAGAAGAGCTAGACAAGGGTTCACCAACGACTTCATCCAATTGAGCCATAAAAATTGTTTAAGTTTGTTGAATAAGATCATTAATCTGTTGTTTTTGAAAGTTTTTTGTTTACAGATCCGAGATTCAGAGCACATGGCGAAGAGAAGCCCTGAGAGGGATGACATCGTGAAAGAAGTAAGGGCCTGACGTACAACTTCTCCATGACGCCCACTGAAGCCCTGATTGTGCAGTTTTGTTATGAATCAAGTTATGTGTTTGTGTTGATTATTGCTTGATTATTATGTAACTCAATTCCAGGACAGCAAATTTTATGTTTGTTTATTTGTTTGTTTGCTTATCTACTCGTTTGACAACTCACGACAAGGCTCTAGATATGAGTGTATAGCATAATTTAGCTATGCTCTCAGCAAGGGGGGATGTCACAACCCAAAG
>NW_005842420.1:616065-621241 GCF_000455745.1 Alligator sinensis
AATTGGCTTGCTAGCCATATAAAGAGCTTGGGAGGTTTCCGCCCAAGTTGGAGAGAGAGAGAGAGAAAGCAATTGGAGTTTGGGAGAAAGAGCGTGAAGATTTCTAAGCGCTGCTAATCCCTTCGAACCCAGCTTCTTTTTCTCCTTAAGAGGGCAATAGAGGACCGACTTACCGAACCCACGGAGTCTTAACAACTCCGGGGGCCTATTTACCAAAACCACAGAGCTTCAACCACTCCGGGGGCCAAACGGCCTCTAGCCTCTCCCCGTCGCCGAGCGCAATCCTAAGACGTATCCCTTTCCTTTGAAACTACCGAACCTGCGGAGCTTCAACCACTCCGGGGCCAATTACCGAGCCGAACCCGCGGAGCTTCAACAACTCTGGGGTCAATTTTTGGAGTCCTCTAGCGAGGACTTAAGCGGAGCTGAGCCTGGAAAACTGTCCAGCCTACACCATGGCTATCTTTGGTGTAAGTAAACAAACTTTTAATCAACCATTACGTGTCCGTAACTAATTCTAGCTCGCCACCGGTCTTCTTCGACCCCGCGTGCCCGGGCTGCTGGCCACAGCCCGCGTGCACAAAAACGAGTCCGCATATCATTCCTGGCTCGCACATGGTGACATAGACGAGATCGGGAGGTGGCCCGCACAAAAGTGAAATAGGATTTAGCTCTAGGTATTTAATTGCAAAATTTCTATCCTAACTCCTATTTGGAATATAAAATTCACTAGATTCCTCCCTGCATCCCTAGACACCTGCAGTTCTGCTTCTGTGTGGGGGGAGAATTGTCCCAGTTCCTGGAGGTCCTGGTGCCATGGCAGCCACTGCTCTTCCAACTGACAGCTCCACACTCCAGTTCTGACCAGCATGTCTCCCTCTGGGCCAGAAATGCAGTGGTGGGACCCAAGCAGAACTGTCCCAGGCTGACCAGATCAACAGACCTAGGTTCTGTCTAAGCTCCTTTGGAAAGAGAAGGTAGGAGGAGAGGCATTTAAATCCCTCAGGGCCAGAGGTGTGCTCAGAACATGCCTGATATATATGGATATGATCAGACACTATGCAAAATACAGTATCTTTATTCATTTAAAACACATTCTTTGGAGTAGCTATTTATGCTGCCCATATGTTCTGTAAGAGCCTGGTGGTTAGTGTACTTGCCCTGGAAATAGGAGACGCAAACTTGAATTCCCTCTTCAGCAATGAAATGGTTCAAACCAAGAGAGTGCCTTGATCAACATCCTATAGCCTTTTGAGGGAAGAAAGGTGAAGACCAACCACCTTTTCTGTTGAAGCTACGCCACTGTAAAAAGGAATGCAAAATTCAGGGGTCCAGGAAAAGAGCAAGCCAGAGGGAACATGACTGTAATTTACCTGGAAGGTGGGAATTGTTATGATTATTTACAGAGACAGAGAGAGAGAACCTCTTTAATGTAATATGAAAAAGCTGTTTTAGGAAGAGACAACAAGATCCTCAATCCTAGTTAGGTGTCCTAGCCAGATTTTCAGAAATGGAATATGACTTTGCAACTATATAGTTAAATGCAGTTAAATGTCAAATTTCCTCTTTGCACCCACAAACATTTCACTGAGAGCCCCCAAATCTACTAAGTTCATCTAATTTTGTGTGCCAGGAAAGGACAAATCTTGCTCACTATAATAATAGGCATGCTTCTATTGATTTCAAGGTAATTCTTATAAATTGAGCTATTAATGAAGTTCTGACCCTTGTTACTAAGATGGACCGGCTAGATTGCAATAAAATAGAATAAACTTTTTTTTGTGATTTCTGTCTCTAAAACCTAGCTTCATTCTTAGGTCTATGGATGAAAATTATTATACATCCTTATAGTGTGAGAGTAGTTATAACAACAACCTCAAAACTAACCTAAGTTGTAAATTTTTGTTCTGAACAGTTGAAATCAATGGAAGGAGTCTCAATGACTTTTTAACAATATTTGTATCAGGCCCTGAGATATCAGGGTTAGTCTCACACAGTAACGGGGAGAAAATCTGTACTTTGAGGATACAACGGGAAGTCTGTGTAGTGCGTGATGTAACAATACAGGCGACAAAAAAATCAAATAAAGGAGAAACCCTGACCTGCATGCTCAATCATATAACTTCAGTGATATAGTTCCTACTGATCTTCCACTAGGTGATAAGCATAATTGAGAAATGTGATACATTATGCATTCTAGTGCGTTGTCCAGCAGATTCATTTCCCCTGTGCCTATCAAGTGTTAATTCAGTTTGTGTCAGTGGCAGGAGTATATCACAAGTAACTTGTAAGTTCAAAAAAATTAATGTTATGATATTTATTTGAAGTATGTCTATATTCACCTAAACCGAGTACAGGCAGCCCAAATACTGATTTCTGTTTTTTTCAAGTGTATCATTCCCACTTTCTCTCTTCACTTTAGAATGTACACACTACCCAGTGGAGATTTCAGCTGTGTTTGTGTCCTGATAAAGAAAAAACCTCTTCCATTACTTCAATCCTTCCCCTAGGGCTCGGGCACTCTCAAATTTATGTTTTTATCTAGGCCTTATTGTCATCTAGAGACAACTTCATCCATGTTCGTAAGATTGTTCTTTTCCACATTTCTAGTTCTACTTATTGCTTCATTCACTACATTTTTATATCTGAGAATTTATAGCATCACTGCATGTATCTCTCATTACAGTGTACTTCCTTCTTTTCACTAAATTTCTAAACCCTCCACTGAGTGTCAATTTAACTAGTGCTGGCATAATGAACCTGATTTTAAATCTGTCATATAGACAAAGAGATCTAGGTTTATTAACTTTTGAATTGAAACCTCAATCCTCATGTATTGACCTTTTATTAGATAAGTCATTTTTATTAACCCATATAAGAAAGAGCCTTAGACATGTTACTGTTCTTTAACCAGATATTTCCATAACCTACACAGAAAGAGAGGAATGTAAGCACCTAACAAAAAAGATTAGGAAAAGAGATAATTTCACAAAAAAAAGAAAATATTATATCACATCCCATTAACATCTTTGTCAGCCCTGGATGTGGTTGAAGAACTTAAATTATTGAGTAAGAGGTAAATCAAAAGGTTAGTCTATAAGAAGCTACATCAAAAAGGACAGTGCCTGTGGCAAAGATAGCTCTTGTCCAAAAATTCCTATAATCTCAGAAACAGTCTAGATACACTTTTGGTTCATATGATAAACCTTTTTACAAATGATTGGCTAATCAGGCTACCACTCCAATTGATTTTTCCTAGGTAAAGTCAATATCCAAATTAGTTTAACAAGATAATGGTTAGCTTGCAAACTATTAGCTTTGCTCAGAATTTAGTTTCGTTAAAACTTGTAGGCTGACATATCTCCTACTATTTTTGACTGTATGTGTACTTTCCAAAACTAAGATAAAGATGTTTCCCTCATCATTCTGCTGAATTATTAGACTCCATTGATTTGCATATGGAAGCCCAACAAAAGCTTTTGTGTATATATATTAATTATTTACATAGCCAGAAATCAAATAATTTACCATGTATGCAGAAAGTAGGGAAGTAGGGCTGGAAGGGACCTCATGAGGTCATCTAATCCAGGCCCATGCTTAAGGCAAGATCATCCCTGATTAAACCATCCCAGCCAAGTGTCTGTCCAACCTGCTCTTGAAAACTTACAGAGATGGAGATTCCACACTTTCTGTAGACAGTCTGTTCCAATGCTTGACAACTCTCATAGTCATAGAGTTACTCCTAATCTCCATTTTAAATTTTGCCTGACTCCATTGCTCCTAGTCCTGTCCCCTGTAGCCACAGAGAAAAGCCCATCTCCATCCTCTCTGTAATCACCCTTCAGGTATTTGAAGAGGGTTATTGATTCTGCTCTTTATTTTCTCTTCTCCAATGCAGACTTTCCTCATAAGTTTGTATCTCAAGCCCCTGATCATTTTTGTTGCACTGGACTATTTCCAAACTGTCCATGTCTTTCTTTAAGTGTGGAGCACAAAACTGGACACAATACTTCAGGTGAGGCCTCACTGGTGCTAAATAGAGGGGAAGAATCACTTCTCTTGATTTGCAAGTGACACTCCTGTTAATACAACCCAGAATGCTGTTGGCTTTTTTTGCAACAAGCATACACTGGTGGCCTATATTCAGCTTATGGTTCATTGTGTCTCCATTCACTGAGACATCCAGCCTAGTGAGCAGACCCAGGGATAGGACCAGGAATTGAAGGGGTAGAGGTCAGAAACCAAGAGTCAGGAACCAAATACTAAGTCAGGGTCAGGATCCAGGAATCAGAGGCCTAGATACCAAATCCAAGGGACAAGCCCAGGTGATATCCAAGAACAGAGCTAAACAGAGGTAAAGAACCAGGAAATAGATCAGCAAGGAAATACAGGCCTGTACATCCGGGAACAAGCCAAAAGCAAGGTCGGGAACCAGGAAAACCACAGGTATTACCAGGACAGGAATTGCTCACGGATTGGATATCAGTAGATTGTGTAAAGCTCAAAGTACTGGAGGAGTTCCTTAAAAGCAGCCACAGAACCAGTCAGAGTTCCCTGGGGTTCAGCTGGCCTTGATTAGGTGTTACATGTGGCTGTCACAGTTACAAGGGCTGCAGGGCAGGACCTTGACTAAGCCTTACACAGCTAACCTGGTTCCCCAGACTGCAGAGCCTTACATACTGTAACACCCAGATCCTTCTTTGCAGTGCTGCAACCTAACCAGTCCTTCCCCAGTCTGTATTTCTGCATGCTGTTTTTTTGTCCCAAGTTCAGGACTTTGCACATGTCCTTGTTGAATATCATCAGACAATTTTACCGGTCTCTCCAAATCATTCTGGATACTAGTCTTGCCCACTTGGTGTCATCAAGAAATTTGCCAAGTGTGCACTCAATCCCATCATCCAAATCATTAATGTGGATGTTGAACAAAGACCCCTGGAGAAGCCCAATCGATATCTCCTCCCAACTAGCCACTGAGGACTACTTGTTGAGTAAAATTATCTAATCAGTTATGTATCCATGTTACAGTATAGTAAAATCTGTTATCTGGCATCCATGGGGTAGGGGAACTATCAGTTATGTAAAAATTCCGGTTATCTGAAATAACCCAGCAGGGGTTTTCAGATAATGTGGAGTGGGGGGAGGGTGGGGTTGTGGCTGCATACAGAGCTGGGGG
>NW_005842420.1:621290-634960 GCF_000455745.1 Alligator sinensis
CCCACCCCCCCAAGCATCCGGCTGGCCAGAAATTCCAATTAATAGAATTTCCGGTTACTTAAATGCCAGATAACAAAGATTTTACTGTATTTTCATCTAGTCTGTATTTCCTTAGTTTGTTAATAAGAATGTTGTGGGAGACAGTGTCAAAAACCTTGATAAAGTCAAGGTATACCACATCTGCTGCTCTTCCTGCATCCAACAGAGCCTGTTACTTTATCATAGAAGGAAATCAGATTGGTCAAGAATGACTCTTTCAGGTTGACTTTTCATGATCACTTTGTTCTCCTCTATGGAGCTTTCCAATAGATTCCTTGAGGACCTGCTCCATGATGGTTCCAGGTACAGGGGTAAGGCTGACTGGTTGTTAACTCTCCTGATCTTCCTCCTTCTACTTAAAGAGGAACACTATATTTGTCCTTTTCCAGTCATCTGGGACCTCACCTGACCTCCATGAATTCTCAGAAAGGATAGCCAAGAGTTCTGGCAATGCTGTATACATTTTTATAAGCTAATTAATGTTGAAGTAATAGTACTCTTTATTTACCCAGGCTTTGAGCCTTTCAGTTGTTTTAAAGTGATTTTGCAATAAATGAATAAATAAACAAAGGGAAGAAGGGAAGGCAAAGGGAAAATTCTTTAACACAGAGGTTAGTTTGCATAGGATTAATTAAAAACCTGAGTTTACATATATTTCATAATAATCTATAAGAATAAAACAAATAGATCATAAGAGATACATTACAAATATCCATCCTAAATCTCAGTTTACATGTGTTCTAGGCAATTATAGTAATGCTACCATTTAATATTTTTTTATTCAAAAACATCTTCAAGATCAGTGTTATTTGTCACCTGTTTCTAATTTTTTGCATGTGTTTACCATTTCATCAGAAAAGTCCATGGTACTTCTCATCCAAAAGTTAATGCTTTTAGAAACTGCTTTTAAACTCTGTTTGCTTCTTTGTAAGTGATATTAGGAAGGTGTTTCTCATTGCTTTGAGTAACATTTCTGATACTTTTATTACATTTGGGAAACTCAACCTTATTATTTTCTATAATGGTAACTTGTTTATAAATGTAAGCCTACAATGAGACTTTAACCTGCTGCAACTGAAAAAAGCTTCTCTAAAAGGTAGGGAACTTGCTTGGTTAATAAAGGACATAATGTTGAATGCCCAAAGAATATAAACACCTAGATCCAAAATTCCAATCCTTAAGTCACATACAAGTATACTTCTGAGTAGGTACACAACTGCCTCATTTCAAAATATTCTGGGCATTGCAGTGCTTAAACCCTGTCAAGATCCACAAATGATAGGCCAGATCCTATTCCATCTGGTAGGCACCTAAACCAGGCAATCCCATTCCATCATGTTGCATTCTGAAAATCATTAACTCCTCTTCTTCTGTAACATGCTGTCATCTTAGCCTTGAATCTAAGTTACAAAAAAAGCAGAGAGGAGGACCCTACCTGGTTATTAGATTCACATTTTTTTAGGTGGAACAGGATTGCATTTACGTAGTAGTCACATGAGGATTAGGAGATGAAGATTCAAAATCCCTAAATCAAAGGGATTTTGTCTTGGTCTCTTTGGTCTTTTATAGACTCGGTGAGTGTCTAACTATTAAGCTATTGTATGTGATTTGGGGAAGGGGATGCAGCAGGAGTACATCAGAGGAATAGGTTGGAGCTATGAATCTCAGTCAGAGGTACCTCCCTTTAAACCAGGGTAAAACACCTAACTCCCATAGACAGATAGAATTTAAAAAAATGTTCTGTCTTCCATGTTCCCTGTTGTCTAGGTCTGGCTGTTCTTAGTATGCTGGCCTTTGTTGATCCCTATCTGAAGTGCATAATGCTTCCTGGGCATGTCTACATGTGCAATTAATGCTATTTGGCTTTACTGAATAGTAAATTTACTTTGCAGTAATTTACTGTGCAGTAAATACCTGCACCTGTAGACTGTGACACTTTACTGCACAGTAGATTAGTCTACTGCACTGTAAAGCATCTTATGTGGACACAGCTCAGAACCTAGCCACCAGATTCAACTACAATGATTGCAGCTCAGATCTACAAAAGGATTTAGGTGTGGCTATATGTGGCTACACCAGCAGGTAACTGTCATCAGGATCAGCGTTTTCAAAATGAAGTGAGGCACCTACATCCCCTATACATCGAATGGGGAGAGATAGGGACTGGTGAGTGAGACTGACAGATCAGCAGGGGACCTTCAAGCAATCCAATAGTATATGCTAATTTGAGGTGGTATATCTGAAATTCCATTTCTTCCCTACATAAAAGCACCAACCTTCAATTTTAATACATGGCTCGTTTATACCATAGTAATAGTGATGCCACAAAGACCTGCTCTTGTTCTCATGCTCCACATCCAAACATATGACAAAAAGGCCATTTCAGTGCCATCCATATAGCTACTTTGAAGCAGAGGTTTCTAGTTCTTGGGGATCTTAGAGCCCTGGCTCCCCTCGAGAAGAAGGCTATCACCTGTAATCCATAAAGCCCTCCACATTTCCATCATCTTAAGCCTGCTCTCCCCTCCCTCCACAAAAATAAATGTCTACCTAAACAGGAGTATCTTCACTGTTGCATTTCTGGATTTGAAACCTGGAGGCAGGGAGTATGTGGAAGCATCCCAACCAGGACATGTTGTCACAGCAGTGTAGATAGAACTAGTTAATTCCTTAAGTAGCATTTACATCAGTGGTCACCAACCAGTGGATCTCCATCCACAGGTAGATCTCAGAGCCTCTTGTGATAGATCTCAGAGTCTCTTGGAGTTGATCCAAGGCTGGAATTGGGGACTGAGTGCCTGAGTGCATGCACCCCAGCCCAGCCAATCAGTCTGGGGAGAGTGAAGGGGTGGGGGCTAGATCAAGGTCCCCATGGTGAGGGACAGTGCTGCAGAGGCAGGAGCAGGGGTAAGTTGAGTGGGGCCCTGGCCAGGTGGGACTTACCTGCTGGGAAGGCGCTCCCCCAAGTAACTTTTTCTCCCTTTGCCCTATCTGCTGGTTGGGGGAAAGGGTGGGAGCAGCGCACAGTAGATCTTGGCTTTTAAATGCCAAAGGTGATCTCCTACTTTAAAAGGTTGGAGACCACTGATTTACATCATGGCAGCAGCAAAACCTAGCCAGGATGTTCCTGAGCATGATCCAGCCCATCCCACTGTCACTAAGTACCCTAGAGGTCATTCTCAAGTCACCTCCAGTGGTCACTCTCAGCATATGGAGACCAAAGTTTCAAAAGAGGCTGCAGAGGGATGTCCAAAAGAGTCTTCCCTCATGTATCTTTGGTTCTGGAGGGTGCAAGAGGGAGTGGGTGGAAAGAGCAGGTTCAGGACATGCAGCTACTGACTTTCAAAGACATTCATAAGCACTGACGTGAGATTGGTGAAAATCTGAAAAACAATGCCTCTGCACTTATATGCCCAAGAATATGTTCATATAGCACAAAGCAGCATCCTAAAAATGTGCCTCAAGCTAAATCTATGTATACTAGTTCCAGAACCAGAAGCACCATTAGCACAACAATTGGTCCAGGCTATAAAGGTCTGCTAAGAAACAGGGATTGTTATCTAAGATCTAATGCCTCTCCACCCCTTTATTGCTTAACATTTCCCCATTCAGCCTGCTGGCTGTTGTGAATCCCAATCTTAAGCACCTAATTCTCCTGCTGTAAAGAAATCACTGAAATAAGATTTTAGGTGATTACTCAGGTTTGCAAATTCCATTCCAAGAGCCAGCCCCCTAAGCCCCTTTGTAGCTCTGGGTTTCATTGCTGACCTACAGCACGATGTAGGATTTCACATTAATTATTATAATAATGAAACAAGGTTCAAAAGAATATGTCAAATGCAAATCTGCACTCCTCAAACCAAATCAGATCACAAGATAAATGAATCCAGTGTTTCAGTATTTTTCAAAAGGTCTATTCTGAACAGTTAAATATCTTTAAAGACCTAAGAAGTGCTCAAAACTAGCCTGTAGGATTTAACAAATTTTGGAGAGCTAAACAGTAAAACCTTTCCTGAGCTACATTTCAGCACACAACACAAAGCAGTGCACATGAAACAGACTACTCTGAGTGTGATACATTATAGCTGGAGAGGATTCTCAGAATGTGATAACCTGGGACACATTGTGGAGGTGTTTGAGAACACATTTTGTCTGATTATATAACAAGAAACAATCAGGAGGATGAGCGTTAAAGTTATTATGAACGTTAAGGTCTGACTCCACAAAGATATAACCATAATGTTGCTAAATTTCCTATATGCTTCTTCCTGGAGGCCTTGTCCTGCAGGGGTTTCAGCAATTTATTTTATAAGATGTATACTCAAACTCTCAACATAATTGAGGGCATTCAGCACCATGCAGTAATGGATGGGGCTGGACTCAGGTAGGCTCAGATCAAAAGTCAGCCAGTGAGACCATGGCAAGTCAATAGAGAACTCTGGAATCCTTATTCATGGTACCATGTGCAACAATGGATTTAAGTGGGGGAAAGGAATAGTGGTAGGAAACTGAAAATCATTGGAATTGCTAGTATAAGTACACACTGGAATGCCCTGATTTGTGTTTGTTATAGCTTTAGTACTAAAAATGCCATATCACAGTATTTTTCAGTGTCTTTGAGTACAAATGTGTGGAAAGGTAGGTCATTAGAATCTACAGATCACAAATTTGAAGCGGTAATTTGTTTTTTATTTTAATATTAATTTATTAAACTAAAAAAGCACTTGACTATAGATACAGTATAAAACTGTAGGAGTATGAAATGCTGCAATATTCTTAACTCTTATGCAATAAAAAAAAAGAATCCTCTTTAAGGCATACCAGTACATTTTGTTCTTCAATAAAATGCAGGTTAATATATTTCCTGTCCTAAACAATCTAAGAGACAGACCCTGCAGCAAAATACTAACATGCAACATTATATACAAGGTTGACTATTGTTATTGCTTTAATACTGCTTATTGGGATTGCATACATTTATCTTATCTGCATAACAATTAAACAAAATTGGAAAAGACATATATGGCTATGGAATTTCTTAGTAGCTTTGCATTCCATGAGATATTGTATTCTTGTGACTGCCTCCTGAAAGCCTAGTATCAGCACTTTATTTTCTGTTTCAAAAAGAAACAGCACCACCTTGTTTCCTGAAGTAAACTTACAGCTTTCCAAACATCTTAGTATTCACACTATGTATAAATTAAATATTTATAGTGATTTAAATGACAAAAACAAGACACTAGGCCCTGTATCTCTGCCTGTCTGCTTTTAGACACATTCTTATTAATGCATAGAGCTAGTTAATTAATTAAATTGATTTATTAGGGACTTTTCATCCTTTTGAGCTTTCTTGATGTTGTTCTGTTAATAAAAGCCCAAGGTGCAATTTGCTATGATTTGTGGGTCCATATCATTTAGTATTCATTCCAGACAGCAGGCAGCTATTAGTGAAAGTATCTAAGAAACAGAAAGTTTCATAAATGTTTGCATAAATGATTATTCATCAAAACAATTCAGACTGCAATAATCAAATTCATTATTTAATATTTGTTTTTCTCTGGTTTAAAATGTTTCTCTCATACAAAGTAGAAATAATACAATGTGATATAGGTATCTAACCATACACTGTCAATTGGGAAAGTAAACTGTATTCATACACACCATAAATGGAAAATTATTTATCTAAACGATTCCATGAAAGCTTACAAATAGTTCATAAATTAAAAACTAACTAGGACCTATTGGTAATCCATTTACTAATCAAAATAAATTAAATTTGTAATGATTGCTTTGCAATAAACATTTCAAATCACCTTACTAATGGGAAAATAACTAAACATTACTTATATAGTCTCAGTTCCTAATAAGAAAAGGATATTTGTAAAAGTGCCTTTCAACTGAATACACTTTCTAAAGCATTATACAAGTCACAAAAAAATAAAAAACCCTTATGGAACTGAAAGTCATTAAGATGACACTGTCAAGTACTTTGTCTTGCTTTGTTTTGTTTCCCTCCATTGGATACAACACCCTGAGGAAGACAGGAAATAAATTTTCCTTCACTACAATTTTGACTTTTCCCATTTGTAAACACTAGTTCCTTGCCCCTCCTCCCCCACCTTCTCCCATGCCCAATGTTCTCAAAAAACCTTGACTGGCATTAAAAATGAACCTTAGCCTAATTTTTTAACTATACCAAAAAGAAATCACTTCTAATGCTCAGGTAAGTAAAATGCCCAGTCCCAATCTTGGTGATATTATATTTTCAAATAATAATGAATGGGTCAAATCCTCTGATAATCCCAATGCCACTGAATGCAGAGATTATGTTATCTTGTACATAGGCTTTTCTGAAGTGTCCCTGTTCGAAGGTTATGGAATATGTAACATTTGAATGCAGAAGAAACAGAGATACCTAAAAGGCAGCAGAAATTACCAGATCAGCACAATTTTATTTCAACAGTTTTGAGCTAGGCTATCATAATCTGTTGAGCAAGAAAGCCATAGATTTAGGCAAATTTGAAACACCTAAGTAGGGCATCCAAAATAGTGGTTCTCAAGTCCCTACTCCACCACTGTGTAATCCTAGGAGCATTTACATTCACTTTTGATTTATCTGCAAGAAAGGGATCGAATGTTTTTGACCGGCTGTATTAACACTGGAACTAAGGATGACTGCTGTGCGGAGACTGAGAGAGTTGTTTGGGATAGTGTGTTCATCTTAAAAAAAACAAAAAACAAGCTTGTAGCTAATGAAACAAGTCCTGAAATGACACCCTGAAAATTTTACTTATGTTATCTCTCTCATCATCTTTCATCTGCTTTTTGTATGTTATTGACATAATGGCAGAAAGTGTGTACTGCCCCTGGAAATCTCAAGCATGTCTGAGTACTACCACAACCTAATTAAAAAGTGATATGCATATCTATCTATCTATCTATCTATCTCACAAACACTTTTTAACTTTTACAGAGAATTAATGATGACATCTCTCCAGTGCAAAACTATGCAGATATAAGATATGGGATACATCCTAACTGTGCTTAGTATTCTTCCACTTACAGTGGTGGACTCAGTCTTCACAAAAAAGTTCCTTCTGATTCCGGCTGAGAAAACATAGCACAGTAAACATATGTCTTTTTTCACAATATTATACAAACCATTCATTGTGACTACATGTTCTTCTAAGTACACATAATACACCACCCGCATGGACGGTCCATAGGGGGATATTTGCTGGTATTTCTGAGACAATAATTGATTGGTTTAGATAAACTTTGAAGTTCCCACCAACTGTATGATTAAATGATAAATATTATTTTCCTTTTATAGATTTGTTTCTTACTAGATAATTTCACAACACTGTTAAACATTTCCACCCCTCAGTGTACCATATTTATTCAATGCTAACATGAGGTTTTTCTCCCCATTTCACATGGAGGAAAAAAGCCCCTCATCTTAGAACTGAATACAAGAGCAGCGGGACAGGGGGAGGGAAAGGGGTCAGATGACTGTTGTGGCTCAGGCTACAGCCTCTATCTAGGGTTGGGTTGATAGTCACTGCCACTGCTTTTCCCCTTCCTCATCCGCCACCACCTCTGCACCATGCCATCTTCCCCTGAAGCCTTTTCTCCCTATCTCCTCCCCTCCCCCATGTAACCTCTGATCCTCTGCCTGGCCTTCTCCATCCCCCCTTCCTGTTGCTCCATTCTGGCAGCCCTGCTCAGGCCCTGCCCCAGGCTAGGATGGGGATGGGGATGGGGTCTGCCAATGCAGGGCAGACATTGGGGTGGGGAGGAGGAGAGCAGAGTGTCACAGGCGGAGAAAGACCAGGGAGACTCCTGAGCTCATGGAGGGAGCCCCAGAGCCAGAGACAGAGGGTGGAACGGAGGGAAAAGAAAAGAAAAAAAATAACTTACTCACCGCAGGATGTGAGGAAGAGCAGGGACAGCCGGAGAAGCCCGTGCACGGCCTGGACAACGCCTTAAGTCACCTGCAGGTGGTGGGTGATGTCACTCCTAATCGCCGGCTGGCGGCGATAAAAGAGCCGGCATCGGAGAGGAGCGGGGCGCACACGTGGCTGCCGGGAGGGAGCCTGGCCGGTGGAGTCAGCTGGAGGCACAGAACGCCGGAGCCAACTGCCGGTGTTCATTACAGAGAGTTAAAGGAGCCCAGGGATGAACCAACGCCCGAGGACAGCACGACAGCGGCGGGTGAGCCAGGGGAGAGAGTGGTAAGAGCCTCAGTAGCGCGGAGGGGTCAGCGGACTAAGGAAGACCCGGAGAGAGGGCTGCAGTCTGGGAAAGACCCGGAGGGAAGGCTGCAGTCCAGGGAAGACCCAGAGAGAGGGCTGTAGGCCAGGAAAGACTCAGCGTGAGGGCTACAGGCCAGGGAAGACCCGGAGAGAGGGTTACACTGGGAGACACCGGGCAACAAGTGGTGGGTATCTGGCACAGAAAGAGAGGGCTATTGAACCTAGCCACGAGCAGTGACCTGGTTGTTAAGCAGTGGGGCAATGAGGCTACAGGCTCCACTAGGGAGCCTAATAGGGGCAGGGTTATGCCTCTCATTAGGCACTTTGAGTCTTAGTTGAATTTGAAAGGTTTTTTTTTTGTGTTACCCCGGGTCAGAAGGGGCTGAGTGCGTGTCAGCAGGGAGGTATAGCGAGGGGTGAGCTTGTTATTTGCGTACTCGAGGGAGTACTCGAGGGAGTACTCGAGCACCCACAGGAATACCCAAGATCCACCGGGCTGGGTAAGGGCGAGGTGCAGGGGAGGAGGAGCCTCGCAGAAGACATCTACGACGCAGGTACCTGACGAAGGTAACCGCGCTACACGAAGCCCCACCCACTGAAAGATCGAAGTTGTGGCATGCGAGAGAGCGGACTGCAGTGCGTGGAAAGACCTCCCTGAAGGCCACCTGCGATGGTAAGCCGGATACCAGTAAACCCTCAGAGCAAGGAAGCCCGAGGTAAGATGTTTGAGGCCCGGCGGTTGCACAGAGGCTGAGGGGAAACAGGGAGAAGAGGTTGGAAGGGAAGGGGGAAGCAGAGATGAGGGGAAGTAGAAGAGCAGAAGCTGAGAGAGAGGGAGGCAGAAGGGGGTGGTGAGACCCAATGGCCTGCAAAGGGCAGGCAAGTGGTGCAGGGGGTATGCAAGCTGCTTGATCTCCCCACATGACCTGCCTTCTCCTACTTGCCCCACTGCAGCAGTGGGACGGATGAATTAAAGAAGAACCTCCAATAAGCAGATTCGATGCATGGAAAATTGCAACACATTTGAACATGAGCCGGCAGTGTAACGAGGCCATCAACAATGAACATGAGCTGGCAATGTAACAAGGCCATCAACAAGGCCAACTGCACCTTGTCGTGCATTAGCAGGTGCATGATTAATAGAACAAAGGAGGTGATGCTCCCCCTCTATGCAGCACTGGTCAGGCCACAGTTGGAGTACTGTGTCCAGTTTTGGGCACACTTCAAGAGAGATGCGGGGAATCTTGAGAGGGTCCAGAGGAGGGCCACTCACATGATTAGTGGCCTTCGTGATCGACCCTACGGGGGCAGGTTGAGAGACAGCTTCACAAGAGACAGCTGAGGGGAGATCTTGTGGCTGCCTATAAATTTATTAGGGGAGGTCAACAGGGAATAGGGGAAGTGCTGTTTACTAAGGCGCCCCAGGGAGTGACTAGGAATAAGGGGTGTAAACTAGTTGAGAGTGGATTTAGGTTAGATATTAGAAATAAATTTTTCACAGTAAGGGTGGCCAGGATCTGGAATGGGCTTCCAAGAGAGGTGGTGCTATCACCTAGCTTGAAGGTCTTCAAGAGGAGGCTAGACAGTCACCTGGCTGGGGTCATCTGACCTCAGTCCTCTTTCCTGCCAGGGGCAGGGGGTCGGACACGATGATCCATTGTGGTCCCTTCCGACTCTACAATCTATGAATCTATTTATACATTTTCCATTCATAGAATATAATTTTGGGGAGTCATCCTAAATTCAGGGTTGTCTTAGATTTGAGTAAATGCCATATTTTCCAGAAGAAAAGATACACTTTTCAAATTCATTTAAATGAAATTAGCATTTCAAATAGTACTTTTCTATTTATTCTTCATATGTAGAGACGTTTCTTGAAAGTTTTTTATAGTTCAAATAATTTTAAGATGTACTTCGTGCTACTGCTCAAAGGTCTGGATCCAGATAGGCCATGGTGTTTCTAATAACATACAAGCAAAAACAGCGAAGTTTTCCCTTTTCTGCTCAAAATTGTGAAAGACAATCCCATTTATTCATGAACCATTTTTACTGACAGTCCACTCAAAAGCATCAGTAAAACAATTTTCTGATGGGAAAGGGAAATACAGGATAAATCTTCCAATAATAAATGACTGCTAAAGAATTAATTTTTACAAGCAATCTCATGTTGAAAATGTTGGTATATAATGAAGTAATAATAACTGTAGGTCATCTTCCATTTGACTTGTTTGGTGTCTGTATGCCTAAATGTGATTCCATTACACCCTGCTGGAGTTCCTGAATATTCATTAATGCACAGATTAAAGTAACAATTCATCACCTGACCCTAAAGGCTGAGTCACAAAAAGGCAGTGGGAAGGAGGAGAAGCCATTTGCATTAACTGGTTTTCAGGAACTGAAGCAGGGTAGAATAGAATCATACTCAGAAATCAAAGGCCGTTAAAGTGCTTAATAGGTAAAAAAGAAACAAAACAAAGAGATGATCTCCACAGAGCCCACAATTATTTGCTTTTCTGAATTAGAGATAAATGCAATGAAATCAATGTTAAAATTAACAAATGTCTGTAATTTGGCCCTACACTCAAGGGCCACAGAAGGAAAAGGGTTGCTTTTATGGCTTTTTAGGGCACATCCCCATGAGCGTTCACATGTGGTTTGCGGCACTGCGGATCTGTCTACGGTGCCACAAACTGAACATGCCACACAGGCAGACATTAGCCGTGGTGCTAATCAGAAAAAAAGTGGGGCAGTGCACGTGGTGGCAACATGCGCCACCTAAAACCGGAGCCTGGCTGGCCAGAACCACACTTGGGCTGCTGGTTAGGTTCTGCACACCCAGATTACCACTGATGGAGCCCTGGGAACCACTCGGTACCCCAGATAAGGCTGCTGGAGCCAGCCCAAGTGCTGGCCTTAGTTTCCCCTACCCCACCTGGAGTAACTTACCACATGCAGGGGCACTCCCCAGGGACAATTAGCAGCAGCACAAATATGTGCCACTGCTATTTGTCCCCAGTCAATGCACATTCCCACTCATGGAGATGCTCCCTAAGGGTGCAGACAAGTATTCACTGCACCTGTTCTAGATGTTGGTGGCTTACTTTAAAATGCCTACACCTAGACTGGGAGCAGGCATGTGCAGCAGTTCGCTGGTCCTGGGAGCAGCATGTTCAGGTCTTCACCACTTCTGGGAGCTGTGTAAGGAAACTGGAATAAATGACTCGGTGTGGGCAGGACTGGGAGAGCTGGTGGTTTGTGGGGGCTAGAAGGAATCGGGGGAGCTGGTGAGTTCATGTGGGGCAGGAGTGTCTGGTCAGGGAGGAATCAGAGGACTAATAATAGCCTGATTAGGATGGGATTATCACAGCCCCCGATCTGTGGTGAATGGCTGGACTTTCCCAGCCATGGGCCCATGCTGAAAATGCATGCAGGCATTCACAAGATCAGGTGAACTCTTTCCTTGATTCCATTAATCTGATCTCGATCTAAGTGCACCTATTCAGCTGAGCAAACTTGCATCAGATTCAACATTTTATGCCTGATTTAACCCCTCTGAATGCTTACACATTTGGCCATTTAGATTGGCCTAGCCTTTGTTAGCTTGGCCTAAATGTAACAGGTACATGTACCTTTAGTGTGTACTTTGGTAACTTGAGTCTCCATGACAGGGTTCAAAGAAAAGCATTTGGTTTCACTATGTTCTCCATTACAGCACACATCACAGTACATATTTGATGGTGCCTGAATCAGGGGAGATCATTGTGACATTTTCAACTGGAGCCACTCTGCCCACAATTAGAGACCTGATGAGCTAGAATGGAGGTAAAAAAAAAAAAAAAAAGCTTTTAATGAATGCCCCTGTCCTGTAGTGAACACCTCAGGAGTCATAGTTTCTGAAAATTAATTCCTTGCTGCTTCCCTAAGAAAGAATGAAAGCAGTAGCTCTTTAAGAAGCTGAACTACAAATCCAGTGTCTCAGATCTTTCATGAAACATTTTCATTTAGGAGCTTGGAGAAAAGAGAAGAGGGAGATCTTCTCCTTCTTGTGGTCCATATAAATAGCATGAACATTTGCAGTCGCTTGAGCATATAAGCCTTATTTCTTCCTATTCTCTTGTTGATGCACTGTAAGAGGAGGTGAAGAAGAGAGGACTATGTTCCTGGCTAGGCTCTGGAAAGAAAAATATATTGGTTGGGACTAAAATTGCCAGGGAACTAGGAGGTGTTCTGTATTTCTAGCGGATAAAGTCTACCATCCCAAACTTCAGTCTGGGCCCACACAACACTGCCATTTTTATCATGGGCAATGTCCTGAATTTTCCTCCTCTTGTGTGATTTATTCCTCTCCTATATAGGAAACATATAACATAGCATAAGTAACATTTTCTATGCAAAGAGCTTTCTGTACAATATCAGCATCACAAGGGGGAAGATAGACCAGGGGTAAGTGAGGGTTCTGGAAAAAAAGAAATTAAATATGTATTGTATGGTTACATTTTTTTCTTCTCAGTGATGCCCCTCTCTTTTTATCCTTCCTTTCCTATTTCTTGTAAAATAACTTTGTTATCGTAGTTTCATTCTAATTGCTGTATGAAATCCTGAAACAATCAGCAACCAAAAATGTACACATTTCAAATTTAAGCAAGCAGCCATAAAATCATCAGAGGTGCTTCTGTTTGCAGTTGGTATTTTCTCCTGCACTAGCAAGAAGCCCTATGTGTGAATGGATTTGTACATTTTATTTACATAAACACTCTAGAAATAGATTAGCTTCATTTTTGCATTATTTATTATCATTGCTTTACCTGCCATGAAAGAGGACTGCGTGTGCATCAATGAATAGACTGAAAGACTGCCTAGTTTCACTCTAGCTGCTATAAGTAATTTCTACAATGTTACTTTATAACAAATCTCTTTTATGGTCTCCTATAAGACTGCAATAGGCATGCTACATGGATGTGGACTGTGGAATTATTCTTTATACACTTTAAACATCACCTCAAGCAAGAACCTACCTTAGTTATTGTATAGATAAAGCTACACAGTAAGTGTGTCTACACGTGAAATTAATTTGGCGCAATAAATTCCAGTGCAGTTCATGCTAGAGTTTATTGATCCCAGGCACAGCATCTACATGTGCACCCAGGACCACAGCATGTTTGGCCAGGGTGAAGCCCTGCCAAGCTGGGTGCTCACTGCTAGCTGCTCCACCAGTGGATTGGGACAGGAGCTAGGCCCCTCCTCTGCAGCTCTTTCCAAGTCTTTTGCTCCCAATTGGGGAACCAGGGATAGGAGCTCCCTGCTGTTGAGGCAGAGGGACATTTCCTTCTCCCTCCATCCCCCTGGGCTCTGCCACAAGAGCCTACCCCATCAGCA
>NW_005842420.1:634975-643218 GCF_000455745.1 Alligator sinensis
CAGGAAGCTGCCAGGGGCAGAGAGCAATCTCTCAGCCCCCACCAGGAGACAGCTATCTCCTGACCCTATGCTCCCTGCCAGCCCCTGGACTAGCACCCAGGGGGAGCCTAGAGCTCCTCCGGGCTGCGGCAGAGGGCTGGTGCAGCTCTGCAGAGTGTAGGAGCAGACTACTTCCAGGAGCAGCAAATCTGCTCCCAAAAGGGAACATGTATAGACACCTGCCCAGGGTGGGTTTATTCTAGAGCAAATTTGGGTAGGGGAAGTGCAAATTCCTAAGTTATTTACTCTGGAGTAAGCACATCCAGCAGCATTTGCACATGTAGATGCACCCCTAATATATTTTCCACTAATGCCTTTGGTAGATTTTCCAGTAATATAACATCTATCTAGGTATTTTCAGTTTCTCTTTTTTAGTGTCTTCTCAACATTCCAAATTTTGCCCCATTTTACTATTCCTAAATAACAATTCTTGTACCTCAGATTGTACACTTTTTAAATATCTTCTCAAGCTACCTACCTTGGTTGTTGCTTCAATAAAACCACATAATTTATCTAGCAATTCCTCTGAACCTTTAATCATTTTAGTGTTACCACTCTGAGCTTACCTTTAACTGTTCTAAATATTTCATATACAAAAATACCTGGAGTTGAACACAGTTTCAGATGCAGTCTCACAGAGATTAACACTACTCTTCTACATGACCTGATGTTTATGTGCACTCAGTCAAAAATTAAATTACCATTTTCCCCTTAGACATACACTGAAACCTCATATATATTTTTGTCCACAATCTTCCCAAAGTTTCTGTTGCCAGTTTGCATTTAAAAGTCTATTCCTCAAGTTGAATAATTCAGACTCTTCTCCCTCATGTGTCAGAGCCTGAATATTCTGAGAATCATATTTATTTTCAGTTAAGTTTTATTTTTAAGTTTATTCTGTATTTCTTATTATTTTTATCTCCTCACTTCTATTCACCATACCTATCAATTTGTGAATAGTAATAGTATGTTCTTTACTCTCACTTTTATGAAGATGTTACATGAGACTAAATCTTTCAGTGAAGTCTAGGATAACCCAAAGGCACTATAAGTGAGATAGTTCCAAAGAAACACCATACTGCCATTTAAGTGCTTATTTCTTGCATAAAATATGTAATAGATCTTTACTGATGAAAGCATAGCTTTAAAACACAACAAAATATTATGCCATAACTTCCTTCAACAAGCGGACATGCAAACTCTGAGAAATAATTCTCAGTCCAAAAGTACTACTTCTGTGGGGCTGATCTCTCAATAAGAACACTACAAACTCTCAAGTATGCTCAGTCTCTCCCTCTAAAATTTCTGAAATGAGGCTTTTATCATTGTAGGCAGAAACAATAGTAAACAGATAAACCAAACTGCCCCTACTCCAATTAAACTCAGCAACATTCCTTTTACCACTGAACACAGCTTCTCTGGCTCATGCATATTGGGTCCCCCACCAGTTAAATGGAAAAGATAACCTGTCCTTTTCCCAAGATTTGGGTGCTTTTACTTTTCGTTGTTATGCTCTTGATAGCTGAAAATGTGTCTAATGCATGTGCAATGACTACCTAATGGGACCCTGATCATGAATTCTGTCACACAGTATCATCATATAAACAACCAGTCAGCAGTCAGTGGAAATGATGTGTCTGTCCAGTTTACAATTTCAGGCCATTTTCCTGGGGTATTTATTTTTAAAGCATAGATCAAAAATAACATGTACTATATTCTATCCCACATAACACGTCCCCAAATATAACATGCACCCTATTTTTTAAATGCCCCAAGAAGCAAAAAAAAAAAAATTACATTGGAGTATAAGTATCAGAGGTCTTGGGTGTCTCAGGCTGGAAGTCATGTACTGGGGCAGAACGCTGTGCGCCAGGACTAGGTGCCATGTGTTGAGGCTGGGGACTGTGTACTGGGTCTAAGGGTTGAAGGCTGGGGTTATGGGATGTGCACTATGACCTAATCCAGCATGTCAGTGCTGGGGCTGCATGCCAAGCCCCATCCAGCATGCCGGCTCTGGGGTTGAGTGATGGGTTTGACATTGAGCACTGGCTACAGAGCTGTGCACTGAGGCCAAGACCTTGGGGTAGCTCTGGAGCCATATGAGGGGTCAGCATGCTGGATCTGGCCATCAACCATCCCTGTGTGGCATCCTGAACCAATGCATGATTGGGAAGAGGGGTGCCTCATGGGTCCAGAAGCAGGATAGGAGGATGGAAGAGTGATAACAACGTCAGGAAGCTGCCAGGGGCAGAGAGCAATCTCTCAGCCCCCACCAGGAGACAGCTATCTCCTGACCCTATGCTCCCTGCCAGCCCCTGGACTAGCACCCAGGGGGAGCCTAGAGCTCCTCCGGGCTGCGGCAGAGGGCTGGTGCAGCTCTGCAGAGTGTAGGAGCAGACTACTTCCAGGAGCAGCAAATCTGCTCCCAAAAGGGAACATGTATAGACACCTGCCCAGGGTGGGTTTATTCTAGAGCAAATTTGGGTAGGGGAAGTGCAAATTCCTAAGTTATTTACTCTGGAGTAAGCACATCCAGCAGCATTTGCACATGTAGATGCACCCCTAATATATTTTCCACTAATGCCTTTGGTAGATTTTCCAGTAATATAACATCTATCTAGGTATTTTCAGTTTCTCTTTTTTAGTGTCTTCTCAACATTCCAAATTTTGCCCCATTTTACTATTCCTAAATAACAATTCTTGTACCTCAGATTGTACACTTTTTAAATATCTTCTCAAGCTACCTACCTTGGTTGTTGCTTCAATAAAACCACATAATTTATCTAGCAATTCCTCTGAACCTTTAATCATTTTAGTGTTACCACTCTGAGCTTACCTTTAACTGTTCTAAATATTTCATATACAAAAATACCTGGAGTTGAACACAGTTTCAGATGCAGTCTCACAGAGATTAACACTACTCTTCTACATGACCTGATGTTTATGTGCACTCAGTCAAAAATTAAATTACCATTTTCCCCTTAGACATACACTGAAACCTCATATATATTTTTGTCCACAATCTTCCCAAAGTTTCTGTTGCCAGTTTGCATTTAAAAGTCTATTCCTCAAGTTGAATAATTCAGACTCTTCTCCCTCATGTGTCAGAGCCTGAATATTCTGAGAATCATATTTATTTTCAGTTAAGTTTTATTTTTAAGTTTATTCTGTATTTCTTATTATTTTTATCTCCTCACTTCTATTCACCATACCTATCAATTTGTGAATAGTAATAGTATGTTCTTTACTCTCACTTTTATGAAGATGTTACATGAGACTAAATCTTTCAGTGAAGTCTAGGATAACCCAAAGGCACTATAAGTGAGATAGTTCCAAAGAAACACCATACTGCCATTTAAGTGCTTATTTCTTGCATAAAATATGTAATAGATCTTTACTGATGAAAGCATAGCTTTAAAACACAACAAAATATTATGCCATAACTTCCTTCAACAAGCGGACATGCAAACTCTGAGAAATAATTCTCAGTCCAAAAGTACTACTTCTGTGGGGCTGATCTCTCAATAAGAACACTACAAACTCTCAAGTATGCTCAGTCTCTCCCTCTAAAATTTCTGAAATGAGGCTTTTATCATTGTAGGCAGAAACAATAGTAAACAGATAAACCAAACTGCCCCTACTCCAATTAAACTCAGCAACATTCCTTTTACCACTGAACACAGCTTCTCTGGCTCATGCATATTGGGTCCCCCACCAGTTAAATGGAAAAGATAACCTGTCCTTTTCCCAAGATTTGGGTGCTTTTACTTTTCGTTGTTATGCTCTTGATAGCTGAAAATGTGTCTAATGCATGTGCAATGACTACCTAATGGGACCCTGATCATGAATTCTGTCACACAGTATCATCATATAAACAACCAGTCAGCAGTCAGTGGAAATGATGTGTCTGTCCAGTTTACAATTTCAGGCCATTTTCCTGGGGTATTTATTTTTAAAGCATAGATCAAAAATAACATGTACTATATTCTATCCCACATAACACGTCCCCAAATATAACATGCACCCTATTTTTTAAATGCCCCAAGAAGCAAAAAAAAAAAAATTACATTGGAGTATAAGTATCAGAGGTCTTGGGTGTCTCAGGCTGGAAGTCATGTACTGGGGCAGAACGCTGTGCGCCAGGACTAGGTGCCATGTGTTGAGGCTGGGGACTGTGTACTGGGTCTAAGGGTTGAAGGCTGGGGTTATGGGATGTGCACTATGACCTAATCCAGCATGTCAGTGCTGGGGCTGCATGCCAAGCCCCATCCAGCATGCCGGCTCTGGGGTTGAGTGATGGGTTTGACATTGAGCACTGGCTACAGAGCTGTGCACTGAGGCCAAGACCTTGGGGTAGCTCTGGAGCCATATGAGGGGTCAGCATGCTGGATCTGGCCATCAACCATCCCTGTGTGGCATCCTGAACCAATGCATGATTGGGAAGAGGGGTGCCTCATGGGTCCAGAAGCAGGATAGGAGGATGGAAGAGTGATAACAACGTTAATGCTGTGGCTCCCAAAGCCACAGCAATTAACGCTGCCTCCTCCCTTCCCCCATTCCCCCTCCACTCCCCAAGATTTCTAAACCCACGGGGAGGCTTTTTTTCTTACATATAAGGTGCAGTCCAATTTTCCTCAGTTGTTTTTTTGTTTTTTTGTTTTTTTAATTTTGGGGGGGGGGAGTCATTGGAACTTATGGTATTTGCTTTTCCTTCATCAAATACACAAATTGCCAAAAAAAATATTTTTAAGCTTTCCAAATTATTTTTAGTTTTATGAGAATTTATGAAAACCAGCTGAGAACAGGACCCCATTGTCCCAAGCCCAGGAGAAGCAGTTACAGACAATCTCTGACCTACACAGCTTACAGTTTAAACAGATCACACATGCTGAGGCTTATCAAAAAAATTAGAATAATCTGTTAATTTCAGGAATGTTCTTTCTTTTTTTTCTAGGGGGATGTAGCTACAGACAAGGAGATGTGGAAGCATGAGAGCACTATAAGGGTGGGGAATGGAGAGGGCTGGAGCACACTTCCAATCACAAAGGACAAGGAATATTGATCACTTTTTTTCCAGAGAAAAGCACAGAAAACTTCAGTCCGCAAATGTGAATGTTGCAGAAACTATGTGAAAACAAGAGGTAATAAAGAAATCTGTTTTGCATCCTTAACTAGACTAGCTATGAGCAAATGCTGGCTGTAATAAACAGAATAAATAGCCTCCATTACCAAAACGTATGTTTTCCCTACCACTCTCCATCACAGCTGATAGTTGCTCCCCTCAGATTTTCAAGTCATTTTAGCCTACACATAAAAATAGGCACTTTATTACATTTCACCTGTTTATTTCTTTTTAAAGATGAAAGTAAATGTACTTTGCTGATATCACTCATTTTTGTCGGCTCATGTGTTCATGAATCACCTAGGGATTCTTTACATATAAGACAAATGCACCTCTAGGGGGTTCTCCAGCCAGCTGATTTATAAGGTGTATATAAAATGTATATTACAGAGTCCTCCCTGTGTGATACTATATTCTCATAAGTGCTCCTAACATTTATTCTTCCCTTTTTTCTTTTTCAGGCTCCCATTTCTTTCTGCCCTACTTATTATCTTTTCTTTGAATAAAGGTCTAATAGGTCTCTTTCGAGTAACTAGCAACTCATTGTTGCTTTGCCAACAACAATGGTTCTCAATCTTTTTTGACTCAAGGCCCCTTCATTAGACTCCAAACACCCCTCAAGCAATGCCAACTCTCGGTTGTCACTCATTTTTTTACTATAGAAAAGTGGTAGAGCAATTCTGTTGCAAAGATCTCATAAAGATCACAGCAGATCAGAATGTTTTTAATATGATGAAGTCCTATTTGAAATCTCTTAGTTTACCTTGTGAAACATGTTTACACACCAAGTAGTGCTAACATTGCCATGGCACCCTGGTCAAGAATCACTGACCTGGAAGAGCACTTCAAAACCTTAGTGTGCCAAGCTCTAGTGGTCCATGAGGGGATGGTAAGTGTCCTGTAAATCCCACTGGGCTCCTTTGCAGTGTCTGTATAGGGTTTTCTAATTTACGAGTTTGATGATAGAGGTGGAAATTTTGTGGTTCATTGATGAAAAAAATATGGGAACCAGTGGCTTAGAGGATCTGTTCCTGTTAGTCATTTTTATTGTGTTTTCCTGCAGTGACAGTATGTCCTTATAGAAACATAGTATACTACATGGTCATGCATATACTCCAAGCACACTATCTACATCCCCTTGAAAAGTGATGTAGTTAGGCTGCTGTGAAAATAGTCCCTACTCTTGCTCTTAAAACCTCTGTCTGCATAGGGTTTAAGAGTAGCCCCTAGGGATGACCCAGGGACAGACACTGCAGTGTATTTCTGGGTTAGGAACATGCAGTCTGTTCAAGATTATGCTTGCCAGAAAACAATCTCACCCCATTTGACATACCCTATGGGCTTGTCGAATTAATGGATGTTCTCTGTGTGGAAAGCAACTTATATCAACAATATGATTGCTTGTTCCTAGTTCTTCAGATGCAAATAGTTTAAGGGGTACAATATTGAGGCCTGTAACTATTCCAGCAATTCTGAAAAGCAGTTGAATTCTAGCAAAAGAAGAGTTAGTGGATTTCATTGTAAGGAGAGAAGATGTGATTTTCTTAAAATTGAATTTGGACAAGATGCAAGTTGCAAAGGATGCCATACTGAACTTAATGATGCTAAGTGGTCAGGGCTTGTTTTTGAAATTTCACTTGACATTCCAGTAGCAAATAATCATTAACATTATGTTTAGGACATTTGTTCATTAGAATGCAGAGGGAACAGATGCACTTATTGAATCACCAGCACTATTTTCTACAGCACTTGAATTTCTCTCTCAAAATCTGTGCAAGTGAAGTAAAAATGGGGGTTTTTTTTGGCTATTTAGGGTACAATTCTATTTAACTTGGCATGTTTAAATAGCATGGGGAAGAAAAACACAGAAATGAAGTTGTCACTGTAACAGGGCAATCTTTCCCTTTAAGAGGGAACAGTCAGCCATGTTGGAAAACCAGAGGTGCCAGGCATCTGAATGATGAGAGAGAGTATCCCACTGGGAGCTTAAAACCCTAGGGGAGAGTTCAGAAGAGGAAACAAGTTGTGGGATGAATTGCTTGCAGTATGGAGGGAGCCAAGTTGCTGTGCTGGAGCTAAAGCCAAAAAGGGGTTCCCATCCCAGTATCGAAGACTGGACAGTAGGATTTTGTTTTGGTTTTGATTATTTAGAAGACTGGATTTTATCTGGAAGGACTGGCTACAGAACTTCTCAGGGAGGGAAACCCACTGCTTACGGGCACAGTTTGCAATTCAGCCCTGGATGTACCAGCATCCGTGTACCAAATGAGCATGCTTATTAGGCCTGTGCCTTTGCCAGGCAGGTGCACAGCCCCATACACAAGTCTAGACCAATAAAAGTTCTATATGTGTAGCAAAGGGGGAAAAGCCCCATGACAAAGAAATGGAGAAGGAGGTAGATCCACCCATGATTTAGTCCAACAGTCTAGTACTTATTGCACTTTCCCATCAAGAAACAGACCTTGGTTCTACTTGCCCCTATACAGAAGCAGCTTGAACCTGTATTTCATGTTTCCCAGAAAAATGCTTTACCCACCAAACCACAGATTAGAAAGTATAACCTTCAGCCTTTCTTCTAAAGATAGCCTCCTGAGCAGCTAAGAGAGAGAAAGAGGCTGGGCCAGAGAGAAAACAGCGAGCAAGAGGGTGTGGGTCTCAGTGAAGTGGCTACCTCCCAGGATAGGAGGGGGTCCTGTGTTATAACTGGACCCTTGTTTTCTGTGAGAAGAGACATTCTAGACATTGAATGAAAGATGCAGGGTGGTCAGCTTCAAGAAGAGGACTAGATTATGGCTACCCTGTGTCCTGAGCTTTTTTCTGGGAAGGAGAAGTTGCTGGTTCAAACGCTATCTGAGTTTAGAACTTGGACTTACAGGTCCCTTGCCAAGCCTCCTAATCACTAAACTAAAATATAGTTTCATAGTTTCATAGTTTCTAGGGTCGGAAGGGACCTGGGCAGATCATCTAGCCCGCCCCCCTGCCATGGCAGGAAAGAGTACTGGGGGTCAAACGACCCCAGCAAGATGGTCATCTAACCTCCTCTTAAAAACCCCCAGGGTGGGAGCCTGCACCACCTCACTTG
>NW_005842420.1:646033-650477 GCF_000455745.1 Alligator sinensis
GGGCATTAGTGTAGAGGCATTTCAGGCCTCCAGTAGATGTGTATACTGACCCCCTAGTCCCAGCATTCCCCTGGTCCCCATCTCTTACCTGTTTATCTGCTACGCTTGTCGGTCTGGGCTGGGGTGTAGTTGTGGGCGCTGTTTGGTCTGGTAGTCTGATGTATCCTCCGCCCTCATCTTCCCCTTCCCCCGATGAGCCTAGTTTAAAGCCCGCTGGAGTAGGTCCGCCAACCTAAAAGAGAACACACGCTTACCTTTAGGGGAAAGGTGGAACCCGTCCCATCCTAGCATGTCTCTTGTCGTGATGTGGTGGTCGTGATCAAGGAAGCCGAAACCCGCCTCAAAACACCATTCTCGTAGTCACCAGTTGGTCTCTGCGACGCACGATTCGTGCCGTCTGCCCCGTCCACTCACTGGAAGGATGGAGGAGAAGACCACCTGTGCGCCCATCTCCCTCCGCACACCCCCCAGAGCTTGGTAGTCCTCCATCAGGCGATCGGGGCTCCTCCTGGCTTCATCATTAGTGCCCACATGGACTAGGACCATGGGGTAATAATCGGTGGGCTGGATTACGGTTTGGAGCTTCCCTTTCACGTCCTGAATCCTCGCTCCGGGTAGACAGTATACTTCACATGCCGAGGGGTCCTGGCGACAGATGGGGCCCTCCGTACCTCTCAGGATGGAGTCACCAATGACGATCACGCGACGCTTTCTCCTCCTGGTCGGCTTGTCTCCGTCAGCTGGCATGGGACTCAGTGAGAAAGTGGGAAAGCATCCCTACTCCAGCATCACGTTTCCAATAAACAGGTATGCAGGTCATATAATGTGAAATAGGATTCAGCCTTGGTGTCCACCAGAATAGAAACAGTTCATATACCAGAGGTATCCATGTATTTTATATCTTTTGGTTACTTTGGTGATGTCAGCTGCTTCATAATTTCCTTGCCTGTATATGTCCCTCCCAACTTTATCTCCTATGTATAAGCACCACCACAGAGAACGCTTTCAGGTGGAATTGAGATTGTAAAATTAAAGAGCTCAAGTGGGAGAAGTGCCAAGTTTATCCTAACATATTAATGAAAACCTTATTTTCCCCTGGTTCCTGAACTGAAGTTTTATACTGGCATTTCTCATCTATAGGTGCAATGTCCCTTATCAGCTAGTAGATATTTTAATAGCATTGTGCATGTATATAGCTCTTATTTTTAACTTAGATATCTTAGACAAATGTGCAGCAAGTGGTAAGTCGTATTACTCACTTTCTACAGATAATGGAACTGAGGTACAGAGGAAGTAAACTGTCAAGTCATGCAGTAAATAAGGGAGATCCAAGTGTGTGTGTGTGTATATATATATATATATATATGTGTGTGTGTGTGTGTGTGTGTGTGTGTGTGTATTTACCAACAACAAAAAACTCCCTTGATTCTCCCAGTCATCTTTTATAATCACTAGGTAAATCTATTCTATTTCATTATTGCTCAGTACTACAAGACTCAGTTCACTGCTCCACATTCTTAAAAACTGAGTCATAGCCCGAAGCCAGCTGTGGCCAACTCCAGGATCTAGTAATACACAGTACTTCCCTTAGGTCAGTGAAGTTTATGATTACTATTATCATAAACTTCAATATAACATTAATGGTATATTAGAGTAATGATGGAAGAGTAACCACCGGCTTTTCACCTTGGGTATTAAGAATGTTGTTTACCATCTTTCATATTTATACAGAATATATACAATAAAACAAAGAGTAGGGTAAAAGACATCCTGAAACATACACTTGTAGTTTTAAAATACAGCTGGGAGAGGGAAGGTCATTGACCAATGTAATCAACGGCAGTAGCAAAATGTTTCCTAACCTGCACCGCAGCTAGGTTATGTTGATCACAAATGCCAAATCAGATCAAAGTATGAAACTTCAAGGTAACACCCTATTGTGCATGTTGATTGTATCAAAGGAAATAACATGTAGATTAGAAAAGCTGTGATGAATGGATGAGCAGCCTAAAGAAGTACCTTGAAATGTTGGGTTTCACAATACTAGCAGTAGCACATACTACACTACTGAGCTAATCAAAATGCACAGTGCATATTTCAGTAGATTGAAATCAATTGTAACATGAGATAGCCTTTTATTTTATTCATCTTGACTTTACTGAGTGATTACTTTACCTTCTGCTGTTCAGCAACTTTCAGAATAATGCACAACTCAGTAGACTTACTTAATGCTTGTGTGCCAAATCTTTATTTTATTTAATTTATTTATCACAGACTGGTAATGCAGAAGGCTTCAAACCCATGAGTTACCCTGAAGGACATGTGGGTCAAAGCATCACCTGAGAAAACCCTTGCTTCCCCACTTAATTTAAAGTGATACAGTGAAGAGATGGCATTCTTTATCTCAATGGTGGAGAATAATAGTTATATGTTTTTTTTAGTACTGTTGCCAGCCAATTAATGGAACATCATTGATGATATAGTTTCAGAGAAGGCCAGCAAGCCTCCCACCCTGTAAAACAAACCAAAATTCTGTAAAATTTATGGCCAAATTACTGGCAGCTGAGTTGTACAGTCAAATGTAGTCAATTAACATGATCATTGTAAATCAAGTTTACAGCTTGCTGTGTAAATAGTAGTTTATACCAAACATAAATAACAACACAAGTGATTCAATTTAGCAGCAGCATAGGCTGTTGTTGATGGTCAATGTACTGGAGTGTTGAAATGAACACAAGCCAATTTAGCGGCGGAAAAGATTGTTTGACTGCTAAAGTAGTGTTTAAACTGACGTGCAAAGTGAAAAGACAAGAGGCAAAGGGGAAAACTGAGAGAACACACAAAAATCAAAGAAACTACAGGAAGACGGTAATAATAATCAAAAAAGTGTGCTGTAATTACTGCGCTAAAATGCGTAGACAACTGGAAGCATAGATACAGGTCCCCTGACTCCCAATCTCATACCTAATTCACTACTCCTCATAAATTCCAAGACAAATCACTGAACCTGTCTTTGCATCAGTTTCTCCATGTGAGGGAAGGGGATAATAACAACTATACACTCACCCAGTCCCCACTCCATGATTGTGGAGCTCCCTGCTGCATGGGCAGGGGACATAGTCCCCTCCTGGGATCCTGTGGAGGAACTTGGCCCAGCAGCAGGGAGCTCCTAGAGGCAGGGTTCTATCTACTAGGCCTGTGCAAAGCAGCTAGCATTTGCTTCAGATTCGGATTTGGCCAATTCGGGGGACAGTGATTCGATTCAGTGATTTGAATCACTGTCCCAAATCAATTCGGCCGACTCTGGTTGAGAGATTTGGCAGCAGCCAAATCTCTGAATCTCTGAATCACACAGGCCTCATCCCCCTCCCGCTCTCTCAGCCCAGCAATCGCTGCTCCACTCGGCCCCAGCTCCCAGTACTTTGAAAAAAAAGAAAGCCCTGACTCACTGGGTGCTGCCAGGCAGGAGGTGATCCCCGCTGCCCCCCACTGTCCCACGCTGCATGGGGGGCTTGTATGAGCCCCCTGATCCCCCTGCTGTCCCAGCCCCTGACCCCCATGGTTGCCCAGCCCGCCCCAGCTCCAAGTCCAGCTCTCCCTGCTGCAGCAGGCAGGGACTGCCCAAATCATTGAAGCTCTCCGAATCTTTGGAAAAGATTCGGAGAGCTTCATATCAATTCAGACCTTTTTATTGGTCCCCTGATTCTATTCGGATTTGGAGATTCAGCGTCTGAATCGGGCTGAATATCCTCCAAATCAAATCAGCACCCGAAACTTAGCACAGCTCTATTATCTACAGTTTCATAATTAAGTCTAGTAATCTGTAAAATTGGAGAGGCAAGGACCAGGGACAGAAGCAAAAGGGCAAACAGGGTTATGCCAAGCAATGACAGAGCAAGCAGGGGTGTGTTGGCACAACTTATGCTTGCCCTCCTGCCAGCAAAAGCCATCCCCAATAGTGCCCCATAGCCCTGAATATGGGGCAGCCTCTGTCTGATATTCTCTGGCTCATCAGGAGCCCCACAAGCTGGAAGGAGCAGCTCTGTGAGCCAGATCCAGCCTGTAGGCAATGTGTTTTATATCAGGGATAGCAAAGCTGAGGTATACATGCCACAACTGGCACAGGCAGCCTGTGTGTAGCATGTGGAAGACTGGAGAATGGATAAGCAGCACATTGGCAGATAGGGCGGGAATCAGAAAGTAGAGCAAATGGGGCATAGGGGAAAGAAGCCGGAGCCAGAACAGTGGATTAGGTAGGGAAAAAGGATCAGTGACACTTGAGGGGCTAATTTGTTGCACACCTGGCTAAATGCTTGGCTCCCACTCCTTGAGATCATGCCTTTCAAAAGAAGAGGCAAGGTCAGAGGAACAGCCATAAATAGCACAATGTCCAGATTTGTAGGTATCTTTTTTAAGACCCATGTAATCTGTGCCATCTATTGCA
>NW_005842420.1:650487-700619 GCF_000455745.1 Alligator sinensis
TTAGATGAACTCCTCTTCTGATGCGGATGACCTCAAGAAATAAGGTAAATGTTATGCCTTGTGTATTGGGCTAGGAATACAGTGACCTATGTCCTAACCTGGGTTTTGGGATGGATTTGCTGCCCGACCATTATATATGAGTGCTCTTTTGTGTTTGGGCAGTGCTTTGAAAATGTAGTGCTTGTCTTTTAAATACAGGGACAGCAAATAAGGCAAACAGTTTGCAGGCAGTTTGCTGGGAGCAAGAGGAAGAAGGGGAAGAGTAGCCAGGCACCAGATCCTGCCCAGAGAAGGTAAGTGATCCAGAGCTGCCTGTGCCTTTGGCTTGCTGAGTGTTGTTTGATGGGCTGTGTGTTTGGGATGTGTACTCTGAGAAGCTGAGAGTGTTGCTAGCTGAGTGATTGCTGACTGCTGAGTGATTGCTGCCTGTGCCTGACAGAAGCCCTAATGAGGGGCCAGTCCAGGCCCAACAGGGTATAAAAGGAGACTCCCCAAGGGATCAGAGCCATCAAAGAGGGACAGCAAACAGGGCAAGCAGTTTGCAGGCAGTTTGGTGGTCAGTTTGCTGCTTCTCAGCCCCACCCTCCCTTTTGAGGGGAGAGCCTCTCAACTTCAGCTTCATTGGGAGAATGGTAAAACACTGGAACAGGCTACCCAGAGAGGTTGTGGACTCTCCATTCTTGGAGATTTTTAAGACACAGCTAGAGAAAGCCTTGGCTGGGATGACCGACTTGGGACTGGTTCTGCTTTGACCAGGGGGTTGGTCTACATAGCCTTCTGAGGTTCCTTCCAACCCTAATTGTCTATGATTTTATGAACTATTCAGTAACTAGGGGTGGGTGAGAGGGGCACCACTTCACTAGAGTCTGAGGCTGAGCAGCAAGAGCAGCGCTACGGCATTGTTCTTGCAGCAGTAGCCTGTGCCCAGACAGACATGGCCCTACCACTGCTTTAAGACAACAGTCAGGGCATGTGGAGGCAGCAGGGGCAGCTGCTGCCACTGCAGCCACCGGAGACAGTTTTGGGTAAGAATTCTGCCTTTCCCCCTTCCCCTTCCCCAGTCTTGGAACTGCATCTGCCTTCCCATATACACATGTATTTACCTTGGCCTACATTTACTGTGATATAAACTAAACCGGAATAAGGGTTTTTAAGTAGGTGCCTATACATGTGAGGATTAGGAAGGAAATTTGTTCCCAGTTCCCTGCATCCCTGCACTGGGCCTCTGCCACCACTGTGGGGCTCTCCCCTGGTGCTAGCCCAGGAGGTTGCTGAGAGCACTGAGTCAGGGAACAGCTGTCTCCTGGCACTGGGGGGCTGCCTGGTGCTGGGGTGGGGCAATGTTCCCCTGCCCCAGCAGCAAGGAGATCCTGTCCCCAGCTCCCTGATCAAGGGCACAGGGCTTGGAAAGAGCTGCAGAGGATCCCAGATCCCAGCCTCCTTCCCCAATCTGCTGGTAGAGCAGCTAGCAGCAGATTGGGGAATGTGCATGCCTAAAACAGGACAATCCCCAACCACCTCCAGGCTGCACATGCTTCCCTGTGCAGCCTGGGGCTGGTTGGGAACTATCCCAGTAAGGGGCAGGTCACAGCCAGCTCCAGGCCAGGCAGGAAACCGTCTCCATACAGGGAGCTCCCTGTCCCTGCTCCTCAATCACAATAGTGATTGCAATGGTGGGGCTGGAAACAACTTGTCAGCCAGTTCCCAGCTCCACCATTTCAGAGCAGGGGCTGGGAACAAGCTCCACTCCATGATCAGGGAATGGAGGCTGGAAGCTCCCTGCTTCTGGGTCAGGGGGACATTTTCCTCAGCTGAGAATGGGGCTGGAAAGCTTGTTCCCCACCCAGCTCCATGAGTGCAGAGCTGGGCAGGGAATAAGCTCCCCAAGACCCCACCAGCAGGAAGCTCCCAGTGCTGACTCCATGACCGTGGGGCCACTGCTGGGAGATGCTTATATTCTAATTTGAGCTCTGCGGTCTTGGGGCTTGGGTTGGGAGACCCTTATCTCCTGTCCTGAACCCTGTCACTGCAGGACACAGGCTGGGAGATAAGGGTCTCCCAGTTTGAGCCCCATGACTGTGGAGCTTGGGCTGGGAGATTCTTATCCTTACCATGGGGCTCAGGCTGGCAGATAAAGGTCTCCCATCCCCCACTCCCAAATCAGGATCAGGGGGTTTAGAATTTGGTCAGGAGGACATAGTCCCCACCCAGGCTCCTGTGGCAGAGCCTGCCCCACCAGCAGGCAGCTCCTGGGGGCACGGAACTATCTCCCACCCCTGGTGGATGACTGGCTAGGAGCAGATTTTGCTCCTGGTTAGGCATCTACACGAGCACTATGGCACCATTACTAATGCTGAGTAAAGACGCTACTTGCATTTGCAGGTAACAAATTTACTTGGTATTAAGGAGGTTTACTGTGAAGTAAGCATGTGCACATGTAGACGCGCATGCTTTCTTCACATTAAACTGTGCTAGTGCAAAGTTAAGCATCTTGTGCAGATGTTCCCACCCAATTTCAGAACTGCAGCTCACTGCCCAACCCCAGCTGTCTCACAGGTTTTACTCTGGCAGGGTCAAACTGTATTTGTTAGACCTCTCTGGGCACATCTACCTGTGCATTAATGCATCTTTGCTACATTAAGTTTAGTACGATGTACTACATAAATGCCCAGTAGCCAGCACAGTGGCAAAGGTGCACTTTTCTGTGATGCTTAAGGTACAGTAGACTAATTCCACTGCTCATTAGCATGGCTTTTGCTGTGACACAATAATGCACAGTAGAATTAGTGTACTGTGCATTGTCTCATGTAGATACACCCAGAATCTATTATTATTAATTGGTGCCTCTTGTATCTTTTAAGAGTGGAAAGTTCACAGGAGTCAACAGAGGGCATGTCTGCATGTGCTATTAATGCATATTAGTCTTTGCAGTAAAATACTGTACATTAAGCCAGCCCTGGGAAGGGGTCTTACACGTGCAGCCACTTGGGAGTAAATTGGTTCGTTATGGGAGTAGGCTGATCCAGGTCTCCTCCTGCCTTGCTGTACCCCCCTTGCAGCAGCCAGGGGGAGCTGGAGACTGTGGCTGCAGCTGCCAGGATGCCTGGGGCAGTCTTTAAAAGGCAGCCCCTTGCATTGTTCCCTGGCCACATGCTTTTCTAACCTGAAGCATTCTGCAGACAGTTGGCACAACCCTCTATGACAGTGTCTACAGAGCCAGTGCCCAGTGTGCAATGGATGCTCCACACCCAGGCCCCAGCAGTGACGACCCACACCCTGGGCTTCACTGCTGCAGTGACCACCACCTGGTCCAGGTCAGCCTCAACCACATCAGTCCCCTATGCTGTGTGGCTACGTGACAAGGCTCACAGCTCAGTCTGTGGCCCACTTCCCCTGGGCTGTCACCTACCAGTTCCTCATCTGGTGCCTGGATCCTGGCAGGGATGCCAATGATACCCACATGGATGCTGCTACAGGTGCCATCCACAAGCTCCTGGGGCACGAGCCCCACAGCTTGTCGGCCCACCCTGTTTGTCAGGACTGATGGCTCTGCATTGTCCAGTGCACCTGAGATGGTGAGCAGTGGGTGGACTCCTGGATGACCTGGCCCATGTTCCAGGAGCTACTCAACCAGCTCCACCCACACCTGGAGCATCAGCCCACCACTATGTGGCTGCTCCTTGCCACAGATACCCAGGTAGCCTCAGGTTCACCACACCTACCAACTAGGGCTGTGCAAAATGGCACCGTTCCATTTTGACTTGCGTTTCAATGGAACAGCATTTCATTTCAAATTTCATTTTGATTCAAAACTGCTGTTCTGTTTCATTTCATCAAAACAGTTTGGCTGTTTCGATGCTGTTTAGACGTTTCACCCATAGGCTATAATGGGGAAGCTTGAAACATCCTATAACTTTGTCATTTCTTTCCTGATTTGGATGATACTTGCAGGAATGGGATCCCCTTCTGAGGGCATGAAGCCTGCCAAGTTTCAAGGAGATAGGTGCAGGGGTTTCAAGGAAACTGCACCTCAAAGTCTTGAAAGCAAAAAACTCATGTCATGTGTATGTGTTAAGCCACAGTGGGGTCAAAACAGCAGGCATGCTAGCCCCTGCTGAGGCCACAAAGCCTGCCAGCTGTCAAGGAGATAGGTACAGGGGCTTCTGGGTTCTGGGGCCCTGCACCTCTGGCTGCTAACAGGCAAAACTCATGACATGGGTGCTTGTGGGACTGTGTCTGTCTTGGGGCACAGAGGGGTGAAAACTGCAGGCCTGCTAGACCCTGCTGCAGCCATGAAGCCTTCCAGCTGTCAAGGAGATAGGTGCAGGGGGAGTCTGGGTCCTCAGGAAAGGATGACAGTCATTAGTCAGCTACACAGTCAATAATGAGAGCACTCCTTCCCTCCCCGAGCCCTAGCTGGGACACAGAGCTGGTGAAGCCTCTACCCTCCCTACCATGGACCTCTTTGGAGAAGTGTCCCAGGGCAGGGTCTGGCTTGCACCCCAAGCATGTCTCTGCTGAAAGTTCCCTGACTGCACTGTGACAAATTGTTTGAGCATACCAAGGGGTGCCTGATCCACTAAGCCCTGCTGCTGCTGATTGCCTTGGTGTCCCAGGAGCAGCTGAGAACCTGGCGAGGGTCCCTGAGCTTTGATGGTGTCCTAGGCAAGCCTACACTTCCCCACAACATGCACTACCACCTGGAGGGGAATCTCTGCCTATACTATGAGACCCTGACCAAGGAGAAGATTGCTGCTGCCATCAATGAGTTTCTCTGCATGTGACAGGCCCATAGCTACCTAGCTGGGAGGGCACTGGCTACTAAGTAAAATTCTTCACTGTCTCCCACTTCCCTGTGTATGTGGGGGGGAATTGCTGAGGGCAGGGGGAAGTTCAGCCAGGCAGGGTGTGGATGGGGAGGAGGGGGCGGTGAGGGGCAGGGAGGGGAGGGAAAGGCCCTCCCCCCATGCAGGGCCCCTGGCTCTAGATGTGTATCCTGGGGGCAGGCAAGAGAGTGGGTGCAGACACAGGTGGCCACAGCAAGGCCTTGCCTTGCTGGCCCTCCTCCTTGCACAGGACTTATGAGATGGGCATGGCAGATGATCCTGGTGGCCTGAGTCTGTCCTGAGTCTGTCCCTGTAGTGGCAACAAGGTGCAGTTGACACTGGTGCCCTGGGGCTCAGAGGTATGGTACCTGGCTGCCCAGGCAGTGTCCCCCTCTGGGAAGGAGCTGGAGCTGGTGATGACTGTTGCCATCCATGGCCTGTCCTCTTCACTGGGGCTATATGCCTGGAGTTGGTGGGGCAGTCGTTGGCCCGGGCTCTCGGAGCTGCTAGATGAGGCCAGGGGTGAGAAGCATGCCAGAACTTGTGCCTGGTGCCATGAAGGGCCCTCCATCTCCAGACTGGTCATTGCTGCCAGGCCCCAATGGAGACTCTAGCAAGCCGCCTGTGCTGGAGTATACTACACAGCTCTGCCCAGGGTCCCGAGGAGCCAGGATACAATCCAGCTGATATATAAAAGGCATGGTCCTATGAGCATCCCTGCACTGGTGGTTGTGGTCCATGACATGGACCCACTGGGCCTGCAGGGCCTTGACCTTTATGAAGCACTGCTGCATAGATAACTGGTGGCCTCACTCCTACGTGTGGCCTGCCAGGTTCTCATATATGTGGGTGTTTGAGCACCCACCTGGGCAAACTGGCTCTGCACATCAGCATCACCCCACAGTGTGATCAGGTCAACAGTCTCTCTCTCTGCCCATTCAGGGCCCTGGGATGCTATCTGTGACATCAGTGAGGATGCCATTGCAGGTGTTTTGACAGCCCTTGGGGGCTCAGCCAAAGACTCTGGGCGCTACCTGGCCTTGGCACATGCTTACAGCAGAGAGGCATGGTGTGTGGGAAGAAGCCAGGTGGTGGGGCAGGCCCTGGGGGCTAGAGCCAGGTTCTATGGGCCTGCTGCAGCTAGCATAGGGCCACTGCTCTGAGACCTGATGCCCAGGGGCAGGCAGCAGGTGGCACAGGACCTATGGTCAGGCCAGGGGTTTAAAAGCAAGGCTGGGACAGGCAAAGAGCCATCCCTGCTACAGAGCTGGAGAAACTCCCAGCCCTATGGCTCTGATCCAAGCAGGGGGCTGCCCCTCACTCGGTGGTGTGGCTGACCAGGAGCAAGTTTGCTCCCGGTCAGCATCTACAAGTGCGCTATTGCACAGTACCTACTGCGAAGTTAGTTTACTACCTTTGTTACAGGTAGTAAACTAACAACACAGACTAATTTATTGTGTGGTAACCACCTGCACATGCAGACTGCAATGCTTTACTGCATAGTAAATTAGCCTACTGTGCAGTAAAGTGTCTTGTGTAGGCACACCCAGACAGTATCAAGGATACCATAGCTCTTCTGCTGTCCTTGGGGCCTGGGACTGGTGCATTTCAAGGATACATAAGTAATGAAGAAGTGGGAAGGACTGAAGGTTTGTATATATAGCAGGAGCATTTTTTCTGGGGGACCAAATATAATACCAGTCAGGACCAAAATGTGTTTAGAACTTCACTTTTAGCTGGAAAGGCCAAATCAAGACCAAAGAAATAAGGGTTGGAAATGTTTTTGTAGATAATATGGTGAATATGGTTGCTGGGTTTAGGCTGGAGGACAGCTGACAGACATAATGGATTCATGGAAACAGAGGTGTCAATGTAGCTAGATGGATCTATTTGGGGGAAGATGGGGTTCAAACAATGTTATCCTAGAGTGGATTCTCTAAACTTTTTCTAAGAATGTCCAAGCTAAGCTGCAAGCAGTTACAAAAAGGAGTCAAAAACCGAGTACAGAACAAAAGTGGCATTCTTATTAGTAAGTTTTTACAGAAAATCTGCATAATGAATTCAAAAGATAGTTCATTTAAAATCTGATCATATTGCAAAAATATATACCTAAAATGGTAAATATTTCCTTGAAGAACTGCCCTCAACTCTCCTAAATTTAATAACTGAATCCTGCTGTCATTTCTTTATGCTCTAGTGCTTCCCTCCACAGCAACTATTAATAACCCAAGGAAGCCAGATGTCAAACTGAGGCTTTTAGAGTCTAATATTAACATTACATTTGGCTGTGCTCAATAATATGAAATTTTGAGAAAGGCATTTATTTGCCAAAATTAGCATGAGGAAGTCCGAAAGGCTCTAGCCCGTTAGTGAGTTTTCTTGGACAAATGCATACTAAGATCATACAACCTAAGAGAATATTGGGTTTTTTTCCTCACTGAGGAAAGTTTAATTATGCCTTTTGAACAGAAAAATAATGGGTGTAATAAAAAAAAGAGATCTACTAAGTTTCATTGTATGTGTTTTACACTTGTATTAAAAGCCATTAGATGTATTTAGGTGTTTGTTTATTATTCAATGTAAAGCCTAGAAAATGAAAGACTTGTACAAAAACTACATGAAGGGAACACCTATGAGTTATTTCCTAATGGTCAATATGAACCCATATGCTGGGTTTTACTACTATGAAATACAAAGTATTTCCTACAGTGCAAAAAATATTTTAGGATCAAAATATTGTCTAGGAAGGCATAAATATTTATAAATCATCCTATCTGGTGGGGGGGGGGGGTTAATCTGTGAAAAAAATCAGGAATCATAGGAGAAAAGAAAAATTAGTGTTAGTACTGTTGGAAATATCCCATGTGAGAAATATACATGAAATCTTGCATGTACTATTTTTGATAATGTAAGAAAGAGGGCACAATAAGAAGAGTATAATTTCCTAAAGTTTTACCAAGTAATGGGATATTACTTAATAGCATTCAATCATCTAGTGCAGGGGTGGCCAATTATTTTGGCTGGAGGGCCGCTTAATGAGTTTTGGGGACCTGTCAAAGGCCACATCCATCTCTCTTCTCTTCTCTTCTCTTCTCTTCTCTTCTCTTCTCTCTGTCTCTGCCACTCCTTCTCTTCCTTCCCACCCTGCCCCTGCTCCAAAACCTGGATGAAGCTGTAGTTCATCAAGAGCCCCAGTGCTCAGTTGTGTACCCAGCAGACGGGGACTTCCATCTGAGTCCACAGCTGAGCATCAGGGCTCCTGGCAAAATACAGCTTCAGCCAGGTTCTAGAGGGCACAGGAGGGAGAGAAGGAGTAAGAGAGAGACAGAGAGAAGAGAAGAGACAGAGAGAGATTCTGATGCCTACCCAGTATGCAGCAGCTCCTATCTGGGTCCAGGGCTGACACTACTAGCAGGTTCTGGGTCAGGGCTCCGGGCTGGAGCTTCCACCATTCTGGGAGGATAGTGGGCCAACTGTGGATGCCACAATTAGGTTCTGCATCCGGGCTCCTGAATCTGGCCACAGCATTCACAGCTGATGCTATCACCCACCTGCTGCATTCAAAGCTGCACCTAGGTCCAAGCTGATTGCTGATGCTACTGGGCAGAAGCAATCTTGCCCACCTGCCCGGCACCACATGGTGGCTAGAGTTGCTGGACACCCACGGACCAGATCCAGTAAGTTAGTGGCCATTCACCCACCGGATGGATCAAATCTGTTGTCAGGCCAAATCTGGTATTTTGCCCACCCCTGATCTAGTGTGTTTGTTGAGATCAAAAGGTCTCAGAAAGGAAGTCTCACAGAGAGCCTACAAATTTACCTTGAGAATTACAGTTATGAATTACATTATTTTATGTGGACATCATTGTGGAATCCAATTGGATTGTAAAACAGCTGCTGGCTTGATCAACTGTTGTCAAAAGCTTTTTATATTTTGTTGGGGGTTTTTTTGCGAAAAAGCTTCAGAATGAGTGGACTCATTCACAGAAATGGAAACCTCTCTAACACAAGATAGTTTCACCATTTGCACATTAAAAACTTAAACTTTAAGACTGAAATATAAGCAAAAGTACTGAAGAGCTACTCTGAAGCTGCTTGCAGAATTCATGTTTAGGGACTCCTCATTGTTGAGGGGTATGGCTAGCACTCACCTTTACTTGTGCTTAAATGTAAACAGTATTCCCACTTTTGTTGAAAGAAAAGAAAAGAAAATCTGCTGTGCACTACAAAAATATTTTAGAGTCAAAATGTTTTCTAGGCTGGTAATTTACAGTCCTGGTCCTTTACATTTCCTTCTCTCATGCAGGGAATTCCATGCTGTGCAATGTGAATAATGCTGAGTTCTTGTAAAATAAATTCCTATGCTCTTTCAGGACAAGAGAAAAAGGTCTATGACTGTAATTCCAACAACAACCAATGGGTAAGTGGGGAAAAAAGCAATGTATTACCATTTAAGAAAAGGTTTGGGAAGATACTATCCCATAATTTCCTTCCAACCTCTACTCAACCACCCTATTTAAGTAATATAATCCATTATGTATTATATATGTAAACATATATACCGTTTGACAGTAGCCTCCTCATATAGGCTTTTTTGGTTATTCAAAGCCACTGATGCTGCTATGTGCTGAATAGAAAACACAAAATAGATTCCAAAGGCAAAATCCAAAGACCATTTTTCTTCTATCAAAATACTTTCATGTTTCTAGACTGAAAACTATGGACTTTGGAGTTTCTTTTGGATTGATTTTATTCCCAAATTGTTTGAACAATTAAAATTATAGCATGCTGATTTTTTCTCTAAAAAAGGTCTCTCCTGTGATCTCAACTAATCTTTCCTTATTGACACAACATTCAGGAGATGGATTAATTCATTTTAATTGTGATATGATAGGCGTCTATTTTGATTAACAGTACAGCTTATTTGTATATCAAGCCTTCATGCTTATAACATTGTCTGTTTTTTATAAACAACATACAAAAAGAGAAACAAACATATTTTGTTTTTCCAAGAAAATGCCAAAATGTGCATGTTATGTATTTATATCTGCACAGCCTGCCTAACGTCAGGAAAATCTAAATGAATTGTCATTATTTTGCGAAAAGGTTTATAGCACAGGTCATCTGTCACAGCATGCAGTTATTATACAACAAAAAGGTCAGAGCCATACCTAGGAAATGTGAAATGTATTTTTTCTTAATATATTTTGTTATACATGACTGCTTTCAACCCAGAGGGTTTACTCGTGAACTATTTCAGTTTAATTATTCATTATACGAAAAAGTTTGATACAAGAAATGCATAGAGGAACAAAGGAGACACAACTGAAGGAGTAGTAAATATAAAATTATTCATTCTGTGTTCTGAAAGACACAAGGTTAAAAGTCGAAGAGCTGTGACTCCCTAGTCTATTTATAAAATAAAACTTGGTACTGAGGTAAAAGCAGTGTACAATTGTTCCCATCCTAATTTCAGCTGATGTGAGGTTGATTCTGAGATGAGATCACGAACAAATAATAGTGTAAGTATGCAAATATCAAAAGACAGCCAACAAATTTGTTATTCAAGTATTTTGCCTACCTGGGCAGATTTGTCAGAAGTCTAAACAGTTGCATGTTGAATATGGATGCAAGAGGACTGATTACGTTGGCAGCGGGTCCTTTTATTATCAAGTCTTATCTGTGCAAATCACTGAGGCTAAGTACAGACGTTCAAAAAGACCATGTCAAAAGTGTTCTACTGCACTTTGTTTAAAATGCTATAAGTTAGAGTGCATTAAAACCAAACAGACATTGGTCAGTCAGTGGAAACAGCTCACACTGCCTGAGGCCAGCAGGTAGGGGGAGCTTTCCCACACCTCACAGCATGCCCCATAGACTCCCCAGGATGCCAGAGACTCCCAAGTAGGCAAGCTATCCCTCATTGACTTCCTGGCATGGGGAGCAGTCTGTCCCTCTGTCAGTGGCAGGAATCAGAGAATCACAGAGAAGCAGGGCTGGAAGGGACCTCCATGTGGGGCTTGGGACACAGACAGGGACCTCCATGCTGGGCTTGGGGCCAGGATCCAGGTAGAGGAGCCCATCTGCTGAGTACCAGTGGGGACAGGCTGGGCACTGGCATCTCTCTGGAGCCATGATTGGTGCTGGAGGTGCTTGTTCTACCCGGATCTTCCATGGATCAGGGGATGGGAGGGAAGGGAGGCAGGGGACGATGGCTCGGGGCCAGGCAAAACACACACATGCACACACAGACCCAAGCCCCGCTCCCCATAGAGAGCCAGCAGGAGCTGCAGTGTGGTCCCACTTTTTGCTATACTAGGAACTCTGGCAGAGGGGGTGGAAAAGGATCCCCCCTCCCGGGAAGTCCCTCCTGTCGAGCTTCCCAGGTCAGGCCTTGGTGGGGTCAGAGCTGGGAGAACCCCAAACAGTGAGGCTCCTTTTCCAACTCCTCCGCCAGAGTTTCTGGCACAGTGTAAAGCAGCTCTGCACTGAAGATCCTGGCTGCAGCTGGGGAAAAGGAGCCCCTCTGGTTAATCTGCAGTGTGCTGTGGGGCTAGGGCTGCTGCAGGGACACAGCTCGGACTTCTTTCCTCTGCAGTCCCTCTAGCTGGGCAGTGGTACACTGCAGAGCTGGGAAAGTTATGGGGAGAGAGATCTCCTTTTTCTTTCCTCCACCTCTGGCTAGGCTGCAGCTCACAGCTGGCTGGGGGGAGCAAGCAGGGCTGGTATCAGAGGCTGTCACTGATTCAGGTCAATGACAATATGGGCATGGAGCAGGGCTGGCGCAAGGCCACCTGAGGTGATGGTGATCACCTTCTAAGTTAACCCTAGATGAGATCTGGAACAGGCATTCAATAAAGCACTATAACAGAAAGTGCTTCAGTTTAATACATCATTCATGAAGGATTAATTAGAGCACGATCTGTCATTTTTAACTCACTCTAAGATCCTTGAACATCTGTTTAGTTACAGCTTTAGGGTGCTTTCTGAGCAATGAATGTGTGATAAGTGCAACTCCTGTACCTAACCTGAAAGTACAGCCAAAGCATATATGCACTACCATGACTCTAATTAAAGATGGGCATACATGAGAATATGCCTCGTAGTCCCAATATAATAAGGCATCCAAGCAGCTTATAGTCAAGAAACAGGTCTTTTCTGAGTCTCAAGCTCAATTCTCTTGTCTGAAGTCGAAGTAACCCCAATTTACAAAAAAACTGTATAGTGGCCACATCTACATATGCGGTGGACTGAGCAGTTGTTACTCAGCAGTCATTTAGTACTTGCATCAGCAAGTATTTAATGGCTGCACAGTAACTAGTGCTGCTGCACAGTACCATCACCACACTTTTTTTTTCCCAACACTACTGCATGGTAGCAACAAGGTACTGAGCAGTAGTTCATTACTACCATGCAGTAGCGTTGTATCATGGTTAGTCCCTGGCCTGGTAGCAACAAGCTACAGCACAGTAGCTCGTAGCTACTGCACCGTAGTGTCTCAAGTAGGCATGCCCAGTGAGTGGTAATGATCTGTAAATGTCTGCATACACTCGGGTCTCTCTTTATGCATTCCAAAAAAACCTTGTTTAAAGCGAATCCATTATTACATGTAATTAAGAGGGATACATACCAGCCTCACTCTACTGCCCGCCCAAAACATGAAAAATTCAAACAGTAATCACACAATATGATAACCGCTGTGCGGAAATGCTGTGAGCTCCGTGCTGCAAGCAGTGGCACGTGCAAGGGGTGCATCACCAGGGCAGCATGGAGTGGGCTAGAGAGGCACCCAGGGGAGGAAAACAGGGTGGCAGGGAACATCAGCTGCTTGCTACTCCTGGCTGCACCCTGTTTCCCTTCCCCAGGTGGCTCTCCAGCCTAGTGGGCACAACCTGGCATGGCTGGAAACACTGGGGCTCTGCAGACAGACTATGAGCTCCTTGCTGCACCGGGTCATGCCCGCCGGGCTGTCAAGGCACCCAGGCCAGGAAAGCAGGGACCAGCGGGGTGGCACGGAGAAGGTGCTCACCCTGTACTGCAAGGTACTAGTGAAGGAACTCTCAGTATCTTGGATTTATATTTTGTCACTTGTATTCATTCTGGAATTTTTACAAGAAAAGATTATCACATTGGTACACTGAACAGGGGCTCAGGGTATCTGAGTTCATTCTCAGTTTCTCATTAATGCTATGAGTTGGCATTCTCAGTTTCTGCTACAAATTTCCTCTGTGACCCTCCACAAGTTACAAAATCTCTCCATGCCTCTCTGCTACAAATTTCCTCTGTGACCCTCCACAAGTTACAAAATCTCTCCATGCCTCAGTTCTCCACTTGTAAAACAGGCTCTCAAAAAATTAATACTGTTTCCTTGCTAGTCTGTTGTTAAGTACCATAGGAAAGTCTATACTTATAAACTACCCATGCACTAAAATGGTCTATATACATTTTTCTATCAACTTTTTCTTTGCCTTGATATTTTACCTGTTATATATATAAATTCACCAGAAAAAACTAGATGAAGAACTGTCACATGAAGTAGTCTGGCACTAAAGAAAGTAAAAGTATCACACTGCAGCAGATTTCATCTACTTTATAGTCTAGGTATAAAGATATATCATAATAGGAAGTAGAAGGTTTCACAAGTGCCATAAAACATATTGTCACACAGGGCACTTTGTTAAAACAGTTCAGATCCGTTTTTCTCTTAGGTCCAAGGGGATATCTTTATGGCTATGCTTTATAATCTGCCTCTCTGAATACATTTGTAAGACTGCAAAGGATGTATCTGAATTCAGATTAATTTTGCATGGAAACACAATAATCTTATATTGTGCAAGACCTATACAAATGCATATCAGAATATGATTGATGTATGGGCTACGTATGCCTTTAAAAATTCGAACTAGGTGTGATTCCAGTGCACTAACAAGAATAATCAACCACTTTTTCCACCTTGTAGTTCTAAGTTTTGAATTGCATCCTTTGTGTGCAACAGCTACAAAAATGTAATTTTAAAAAAAGGACGTCTGTTCCCTAGCCGTACCATTTGGTAACCGATCTTCTCAGAAATATTTACAAAATTGAAATCTACTAAAATTTATTGAATCTACTAAATTTACTAAATTGAAATGTAGTAAAAACGTTAAATATGCTAATCCTAAAAGGCCAAATATACTAATTTTGGATCACTCTGTTCTCCCCCAGGCAGAAAAATGTGAGGCATCAAAACTGGAAAATACCTGAAAGACTAAAGAGAATCATTGTAACGGGGAAAAAATATAATAAAGCAGCAACTGTAGCTTTCCTAATGAGTCATGTGAAATATTGATGACTGGCGGGGAGAGAGGGAGAACAGTTGGGAAAATTTGTTTGATCATACTTTCTTATTTTAATATATAATCTGTTTCTATGAAGTTTGTCTGCATTGTAAGGCGCACTGAACTTTTTTGAGGGGGAAGTGTGACATATAAATCTAATAAATTAATAATAAGCACCAATGACACAAAAACATTCTGAAGACAACAAAGATTAAAAATAAAGCACTAATCCCACCCTTCATATTTCAAACTTCTAGGGGTCTTTATTTTTTCTAACTGGATATAAATAATCACAACAAAAGATTAAGAAATGTCTTCAGGTTTGTTTTGAGCATTTCAGACCTGCTGACATTAAAACTAGTATCTAATGTATATTCATTTAATTGAAAAAGACCCAATCTACATGTGAATCATCAGGATCACTAACTTGTAGCATGAATATTTTTCCTCTGTGTGAGAGAATGAAACGTACTGTTAAACAAAGCTAAGGACAAATAAAACTGTGTTAGTTTCTTCTCTTTACAAATAGTCATTCTGATTTTACCTGTGGACTTTATGAAGAGCTCTATTCTGCAGCTCTTATTCAGAATGAATAGCACTTCAGTGTAAGAGTAGATCTAAACAGAGTATGCAGAAGGGTGAACAAGCCTCTATAGCTTGGGAAATCAGACAGTAATCTGAGAAGTAGTAGACACTGGTTAAAATCTCTACTCTGAATCAGAAAGAGAGAGGTCACCTCTGAATAATACCTTTCACTTGATAAATATTTAAAGAATCTCTCCTGTTGATGCTCTTCAACACATTTAAACAAATAAAGTTCCTGGCTAGAGGGTCTTGCCTCTTTGCTAAGGGTCGTACTGATCGCCATATTTGGGATCAGGAAATAATTTCACCCCATGGTCAGGCTAGTACTGACTTGGGGGGGTTTTACTTTCTTCTGTAACAAGGGTCATGGCCCTCTTCTTTGGATCTCTTAAGTGTATTTTAACAACCTTGCAGCAACAGGATACTGACTGCCATAGTCCCTGTGCTTTACCTGTGGCAGGTCACAGTGTTATGCTTTGTGGTTGTGTTGATGGTGTAGTTTTGCTAAAGGTTAGACAATGGATTTGTGTAGGATAGATTGGACAAGGATGATCCTGCCTCAGGCAGAGGGTTATATTATATAACCTCTGGAGATTCCTTCCAGCCCTACTTTTCTATGATTCTATGAAGTGGTTTCAGGATGGTTTCTATGAATCCTGATAGGTCTTCAATAAGGGTGCCACAATTGGATGTGATGGACCTGCCTCTTTGTGAATCTTTAGGATCATAGAAAATGTTCCTAGCATAGGAGAGTGGGGATTAGTGGACGTAGTTTTTGCTGAAGTTGGTGTGGAAAGGAACAGATATTTTCAAGTTCCAAAATGAAGACTGGTGTGGGGTCCTCCCCAAGTTCTTTATAATAGTTAGTGTCCAAGGGATGGTAGTTGGTGTCCAAGAGTTGTCTGTTAGCCTCGTTGCTGTAGTCTTCAGCTGAGAACGACAATAGATCCTCCTTTGTCTCTGGTTAGATTATTTTGTTGTTGGATCTTAGGGACTGTATGGATTTTCTCTCTGAATGAGAGAGGTTGTGTTAGTCCTGTTTTTTGCTGAGAATGTCACTGTTAGCTTTCTTCCTGAAACAGTCAATGTAGTAGTCTAATATGTGGTCCCATCTGCTAAGAGGTGTCCACTCAGATATTTTGTTTGTTTGTTTATCCGTTGTGGCAGGAAGGTTGTCAGAGGTGATTTTGTCCTGGTTGTGGAAATAGGGTGGGACAGGGTGGGATATAAATCTACTTCTAAATAACAAAAACAGCAACAACAATAATGTGACAGTGCAAAAGTTATTGAACCTAAAACAGTAACTGCATATAATTTCTGTACCTATTGTGTACAGGAAGCCAAGCTAGGTAAACGAATGGCCTTTTCTGACCTGAAATACCTACAAATGAAATATAAAAAATGACTATGTAGGGCCAGAGTAACAGTGAATTGGGGCTCTTGAATTTTTCCTTTCTTCTATGTATATCCGGGTGTCTTTCTTTATCAGTCACAGTGAGAGAGAAGATGACTTATGTATTTTTGTTCCTTTCAAATGGTTTAGAAATTCTAAGCACTGAAACCAGTCAGAACAGGAAGATTTCAATAGCTAAAATATTGATTTGCATATTCCCAGTTCAGTAAAATGGGTTATAAAATTGTATGATAAGTAGGCAAAAATAAGAGTGTCAGTCAGTAAAACAAGGATACTTCACATGCTATATGGTTTGAAAATATGTGTGTGTAAATATGAGAAACAACCCCTTCAGACAGAATGTAGGGAAGTATATAAATGGGAAAACATTGCACAGTCAAGCATAAGCAACTATTGTGCTGCTGCTGTCTAATTGTTTGTTTCATTAGAGTGTCATACAATATGAGGGACAACACAGAAAAAATGAATTGACAGAATTAGGGAGAAAAGGAAAAGTTGATGCATCATGGTAGTCTTAGTATTCAGTGCAAATTATGTACGTGATAAAGATGATTTACAACTAATTGTTAATGATACTCAGGGAAAACAATGGTTTGAGTTTCCTCTACTGACTCTAAAACAGTCATGAAGTATTAAATACTGTTCCCAGACCTGGGGTGCCATCCGTTGATGGCACAAACTAAGAGTCTTGTCTCATGGGATGCTTACTATGCATTAAATCTGCAGCATGTTATGTAATATTGAAGTTAGTGTTCTGACCAGTCATTTAGTAATGTTTACTACGCATGCTACATGCACAGCTTACACTCTGCTGCTGGAAGGCTAGTAAGCAGGCCTCCAAGCATGCTATGCTGAAGCGACTTTTTCTCATATTTCCATTAATGGCTGAAAACACTTGAGTGTACACAAAAGGTGAGGTAAAGACATGAATTCCAATCCTTCTTTGACCAACCATTCTAGCTGGCATCAGATCTCTAGGGACTTCTTGGAGATGGTGAGTGGTAGAACTGCATAAATCCTTGCCCTGACCACTCTAATCCACAGGCACTCTGCACTTCAATAGCATGAGCTCTTGGCCCTGGTGAGGTGCCGCTTGAAGACCATGATATTGCCATGGGTATCACTTTCAGGAGACACAACACAATGCTATGCAAGCCGGGGTGCTCTGGGCCCTGTATAGGATACTACCTCCTCACTGTTGAGCACTACTGATGAGCTCAAACTAGTGGGTCTATCTTATGCTTGGAACCTGCGATGATGAGCAGTAGTGGCCGAACTTTAGGATATTCTATGGCATAGTCATGGACCTTTGCACTGAGCTGACCCTCCTGCCACAGTGCCAGGACTTTGGGCTTCAGCACCCCACATTCATTGAGAGATGCTGATTTGGAGTTGGAGTTGATGATTTAGAAGTTGGTGAACACTGACAGCCTCCATTCCACTGTCAACCAGTTTGGTAAGGGGTGGATAATGGTGACGACAGTCATGAATTTATTGTACAGTGCCATGCTTGAGCTGAAGCCTTGGTTCATCCAGGTCAGGGACCCACAGGAGGTCATCAAATCACTAGGTTTGAACAGGTGGGCTTCCCAAACTCGGGGGGGGGGGGCTATTGATGGGACCCACATACCCATTTTATGCCACCCTCACTACGTTTACACCAAACATAAGAGGTGGATCACCAGGGCTACTTCATTAATATCAATGTTGTGTTGTTAGATCAAGTACACAATGCCCATATATTCAGTAACTCCTGTTTCCTAGAGATGATGGAGTTGGGAAAGATTGCACTTGGTGCTCTCACTATGAATTTGGGTGGGCTGACTGTTCTCTCATTGATCACTGGGGACCAGTCTACCTGTTGCTTCCCTGGTTCATGAAGACATACACTGGCCAGCTGGACCCCAGAAAGGTGCTTCTGAGCAGCTGTCAGTTGGTGGTAGAGCAACCTTAGGGTTTGCTTTGGTTGTGCATGAATTAAGATGAGACTAGGAGAGGAAGTACACAAGGGACAAATTTCATATCTGTGTAAACTTCTTCAGATAAACTTGTCTCGGACGGCCAGGGCCGACTCGAGTTACGCTCGTATATCAGGGCGGGCTGGTGAATGGAGAGGCAGACACAACTTATTGGTTGTAAAAAACTTTACTCACGCCGCTTGCAATCACGACGCAGGTGGTCGGGTCGTCGGAACAACCACACGAGTTGTTCCAGCTGGCGGGGCCCAAGCCAGTTAATCCGTCTGCAATTCGAAGCCGGCGGGGAAAGGGGTACGTCGGGGGTGCGCTCGGTGACGGGAAGAAAGATCGATAGGTGATCAGTCTATCGATCAGCAGCCGCAAGTCCGATAACTTCAGAGACACTCTGCAGCGTGCTCAAAGCTCTTCGACTTGGGCGGAAGTCGCGCAGAATTTTAAACGGCCAGCGAGCCAATTACTAGCCGCCACGTGTGAATAATTTAGCACTGGCCAATAACGGGGCACAAATTTGCATCCGAATAGCGGGAACTCTTTGCACCGTGCATCTCTGTGCTGCAAAGAAAAAATGCATCCTGCAAAGGAAACTGCAAATTGGCGGGAACTCTCCTGTACGCAGGCTCTTAATTGCAGCAGAACACTCTGCTGTGCAAAGGAGCTCTCATGTGGCCAGGAAATTCCATAGTGCCGAGGCACAAAAAATCACTGGGTCATGACAAAACTGTGCAAAATGTACTAAATGTGTATTTGCACTAAATGTTCTGTGGGACAGAGTGGGGGGCACCCAAGTCCCTTATCTACACCCAAGTACCTTCCTCCTGGATGGAAAGGCTTTTAAAGGTACTTTGGTGTGGAAGAATTCCCTCCAGTCAGAACTGGATGGTTCTAAGGAGCCTGATGGCTGCATCTCCATAGCTTGATCTAACTCTGCACTGCTAGGGAGCTGGATGGGGTCAAATAGTGCCACAGACAGTCTGCCTGTCTCATCATCAAAGTTCATGTATCTTTTTGTGGTGCTGCCTCCTCTTGCTGGGGTGCAGGCACCTAGGAGGTTGGTGACATTCTCCATTGACCAGGGAAGGAAAGGACCACCCTGCCATGGCATTTTGGCAGATCTGCCACTCAGACCTTCATTCTCTAATTGGCATCCAGCCACATCAGGAGGCTTTCACTGGCCAGAGCAGCTTGAGTGTGGAGAAGTGTATACATGGCACACTTGACCAGACTCTCTTTGCTCCCACAAACCATCTGGTCATGGTTGCTTGCCGGAGAAGGGTGGGAGAGGATGGGCAGGAAGGAACTGGTCTCTCTGGTAGCCCAAAGTTGTATGAGGCTGGTACCATTGCCGCTGATTATGTGCGGAAGGGTAGGTGGCTACAGGTGCCTGCTGCCTTGCTGTCATGTTGTGGATATACTCATTCACAGCAGCAGCCCCCCTTTCCAGGAAGGACTTGCATGACTCCACAGTGGTAACCACCCTGTCCAGGAAGGACTTATATGACTCTGTCATGGACCAGAGGGAGGCATGCTATGGAAACCCAATCCTAGACCATCTATGAGCCTCTCACCAGTCCCTGCACTAGTTCCAGGGACTGGTTGTCCTAAGTCACAAATATCTGCTCCTTCTGAGCAGCTCCCCTAGCCAGTCCTGTCATCAGTGTTGTTAGCTCATCATGCAGAGGACTCCATGAGTTTGTCCAGCATCCAATCTCACTGATCCCACCCATGTTTTTGGTAATGAGACATTTTCTGAGAGGAAGTATTGCTTCATGTCCTTGGGACAGCATCAATTCTGGAACCTCTTGAGCTCTCACAGAGCAGAACTAACTCTGAGGCGTGAACATAGCAAATGCTATCCTAAGTGTGTTTTCATTGTCAGCAGATAATGTGCATCAGTTCTGCATCCCCATATATACAGTGCAGGTGTACAGTGCAACAGTGTATTGACAACAGAGCAGACCTTGATATTGTTACAAACTTCTAAATATTATGAGCCAAGCCTGAATATCTTGTTTTCGCAACATGGTCATTTCCACAAGAAACCAGGACACAATCATAATAATGCTGTATCACAGCAGTGGGTAACCAGGGGTATGCATACCCCTAGGGGTACTTAAAAGGGTCATAGGGGGTATGTGGAACTCTGCATGCATGCATGAAGCTGCAGCACAGCATGCAGGTGGCCAGGAGCGCAGCCAGGCCATGTGGAAAGCAGCTGGGTCCAGCTGGTACATTTTTTGTGGGGAGAGGGAGTAGGGCTGGAGATGGGACAGGATCAGCCCAGCTGGGACAGGGTGCAGGACTGAGTCATTTTCTGGGGGGGGCGCAACTCCCACAGCTGTGCACACCCTGGGAGGGCATGGGGGGCATGTGCCCCCGGATCTGCATGTGGGGTGGGCCCTGATGGGACCGGGGCCCTCACTATTTTCATGACATTTATGAGTTACAGATATGATAATAGAAGCTAGTGATAGTAGATATGATAATAGGAAGCTAGTGAGAGAGAAAGTAATAGTAAGAAAGTGAGCTCTAAAGCTCATTTAGACTCTCTGTCTTAAATGATACTCTAAAAGAAAACCACCAAAACTTGAGCCATAGTATAAAATAAATTCAAAAGGTTTCAACCACCACTTCAGAAAGTCTTACAAGAGACACAGTTTAATCCATGAGTAATTTATCCATGATGTACTTCTCTTGAGAACAACATTTCTTGTTGTTGAATACATAGAAAGGTAAATAGATAGCTAGATATAGTTAATCTGTTCCTGAGCACTAATTCAGTTGAAATTGATGTGTTACATGTTTGAACTAGATGTCTGTAGCAATGTAATTTCAGTATATTGATCTGTTTAATAGCACCATACCTCACCATAAGCCTTAGATTCACTCTGCCTGCTAGAAAATAAAATCAAGATAACAAAATCACACTGATCAACTGTACCCCTATAAGAGAAACTGAATTTTAAGTTATTTCTTTGTTTTAAAATGTCAATGTTATCAGCTTGTGTTATATATTTGCTTTTGTTGTCATTGCACACTGTTTTGATAGAAAAAAATTCAATCAAGATAAACATTCCATGATGTAAACTGACAACAAATATTCTGTATTACCTAAAGTTATAATGCAATAGATGCCCAGGGCAGGAAGATGTTTAAATATAAATGTAAAATCTTTAAAAAATATTTTTTCATCGTGTATCTTTCATGTAAGAGGCAGGAAGACAAGTTTCACTTAGCTGTGATTTTCTGAGTGTATTTGATCTGAATTATCTCAATCATTTTTGAAGTATCTGCTTCAGAAAAATCAAATGGGGTTTTCAGTTCTTGAAATACCTTCAGTCAGTGGAAATACATCTAAACTTTCTATTAAAAATGAAATGCCTTAGAGAACTGTATGTGGTACTCTCTGAAGCATACAAAATCCAACTATGACACGGCCTCGTACTTTGTATTTCCTGGAAGCATATATGCTTATTCATTCAACTTGGCCATGGCTGATACATTTGAATTCTCAAAACTAAAGTTTAATACCATTGCTCTTAAAAAGCCGCACTACAATACATAAACAAGTCATATGTTTTATTACTTATTTTATTAAACAACTAATAATCAGAATAAAAACTGAACAACCTGCATCCTCAGTTTCCTTGTTAAATAAAGCAAATACATTAAACAAATTGTATTTACCTGGCTCTTATGTTTTAAAGACATAAAAAGAAAAAAAAATGTCGTGGTAGATCTTCATACTCTATAAAGACAGCCTAAATCCCTCAGGATAATCCTCTTCACCCAGCTGGATCCTGCTATATGTCTCCGGCTTGATCCTGTTTTGGTTTTTTTTTTATTTTTTATGAATGACTTTGACAAAGCAAATAGGGGTGGAGAAGCCATTTGTCAAATGGAAGTAACATGGAAAATGTCATAAAACTGTAATATTTGATTTCAGTTTACACAGATGACAATGTGGCCACACTTCACTGACGTCATGATAGAACTGCATTGCATGGTGGAACTGAAGACAGATACAAATGTGCTTAGCCAATATAGCAACTACCTCTGTAGCTGCAAAACAGAGTCAAGCATATTGTTTTATATTCTTCTGAATGCCACAAAAGAATTACTGGTTCTCATTCCATACTCATAATTAGGTCCAGTCCCTAAATTTTATTGTTAGGCTTCCCAGCTCTCACTGAATTCCTTAAAACAGCGTCCAATACTTAAGAAATATATTCAAGTGATCAAGTTCATATTTCCAGGCATGTTTACGCAGGAAATGGGGAGGGGGGGAAAAAGCAGAAAATTCTCAGGTATTAGCCTTTAGTGCAGGGGACGGCAATTATTTGGGCCAGAGGGCCACTTAGGGAGTTTTGGTCGGCTGTTGTGGGCTGTGTCAGCAGCCCTCCCCCCACCTACCCCGTGCAGCAGCTCACCAAAGCTCCCTAAGTAGTCCTCCACCCCAAAGATCTGCCCACCCCTAGGTTAACTGAACTATGGTTTGAAGGTTAGGGGGACCTAACCATTGTTCCTCTCTTCTTCCTGAAACCATTCCTCTGCCCCAAGTCCCTGGCATGAAGCTCAGCTGGGATGGTACTGCCTCAGGTCACATAGGTGAAGTTGGAGAGCCTCCTGCCTAACCCAGCCACATGCTGGGGACTCAGGGTGGAGGGGTGGTGCAGGGAGAAGGGAGGAACACAGAGTGGCACCAGCCCAACTGCATCCAGATAACCCATGATTCCCAGACCCTTTCTCCCTTCATCCCCAACCCCGCTCTGAGTCCCTGGCACACATCCGGGCCAGGCAGAAGCCACAGCAGCTGCACTTATGTGGCCTGAGGTAGCACACAGGAACACAGTGTAGCACCGCCCAGCCCAGCCCAGCCATATGCTAAGGACTCAGAGCGGGGAATGGGGTGCAAGGAGAAGGTGGCTGGGAGCTGTGGGTTATCTGGGCCCAGCCAGGGTGATGCCATGCTGTGTTTCCTGCTTCTTCCTGCAACCCCTCCCCTGCCTGAGTCCCCAGCACATGGCTGGGCCAGGCCAGTGACGTGCTGTGTTCTTGTGCACTGCTTTGGGCCACGTGGGTGTAGCTGGAATGGCTCCTACCCAACTCAGACATGTGCTGGGGACTTGGGGTTAGGCAGGTGCCATGCTGGGGTCAGGCAGGAGCTGCTTCAGCCACTCCAACTGTGCCCAAGTGGTGCAGTCCAAGGCAGCATGTGGGAACATAGCACAGCACTGCATTAGCAGTACCCACACCTCTACCAGGCCCTGGCTCAGCAGAGCCTGAATAACCCATGGCTCATGGTCCTCTTCCCTCTACACCCCCTCCCAGCCAGTAAGGAGAATCTTACTTGATCTTTGACTTGCTGGGGGCCAGACTGTCTGGTCTGTGAACAGCTGCAGGGTTGGAGCTGCACACAGACAGCCTTGCTGGACAAAATCCTGGCCAGGAGCTCAGTGCCCTGTGCCTGGAGTGTACAATGGGGGATATGGGGCAGGACAAGGTAGACCAGTATGGGGACAGGAGTGCTGCTGCAGCTGGCTGGCATGGGGAAGGAAAAGGGTGGGAGGTGCCAAAAATCAGAGCAGCTGCAGGCCAGATACAGTTCTCTTTCAGAGGACCAGCTGCAAGCCGGATAAGATCATTTGGTGGGCCAGATCCAGCCTGTGGACCATATTTTGCCCACCCCTGTTTTAGTGGCTTAGATCAGGACCCAGATAAGGAGGTTGTTCTTGAAACAGATATTTTCTGTGCACTGAAGTCCAAGCGAAATGAGCACAATTGGTGACAGAGGTTTAGCAATCAGACTATAGTTCAGAAGATTGAAAATCTTAACAGCCTACACAAATAATTTTTTTTTGCTTGTCCTTTTCTAAGTTTTTTCTTAGCATTTCATTGTCACACATGACCACACACACAACTGTAATCATAGTTTTGTTCTGAGCAGGGAGCATTCTCAGGACATTTTAAAAAATGTATAATGATCCTTCATGAAATGGGAGTAAGCATGATTGCTTATGAAGAATCACATCCTAGGGAGCTGTTAGTGTGTCAGTGATTACTTTTTTCTTTAGAAATGAGCATTTTATGCCAGTTAATATGATAGATAATAGGTATGGGTCATACACCATCAAATAGAAATAAGTTTTGAGAGCCTATTTAAAAGTGAATAAAAGGTTTAAGCCCAGAAAGGTGAACAATTGTGTAGTACTTATTACACCACAGAGAGTCTGCAAATTGTACTTCTCATTCAACAGTATATTGAACAGGAATATAAACTTCCAGTCAAGCTCAACTTTCCTTCTTCATATAATGTATATTTACTATTAATCTAAATTTGAATTCTCTAATTACTTTGTTACAAATGTGAACCAAACAACCAGAAGAAGTGCTTCAGAAGGTTTTATTGTAACCTTTTATACTTGCATGTGTGCATGCCTCAGATGTAAAAAACATTAATGAACTGACTGTCTCAAGATACTACAATACCAACAGAAATCCCAGGAGTCCCAAATGCTGGTGGCTCTAGCATCTCTTTTTCTATTGTTTTTGTAAGGATAACATTGCTACTAGGAGTGTGCAAAGCAGGCCCTATTCAATTTGGAGTCAGCCCGAATTGGGGACAGTGATTTGATTCGTTGATTCAGATCACTGTCCCTGATTCAATTCAATTCCCACAGATGCATGCCCCCCCCCGGTGCACATGCTTAATGGCAAACCCAAAATTGAACCAGAAGTACTTCTGGTCCACTTCCAGTTCTGCCAGGAAGCATGTTGGGGGCTCTCCCTGTGCCCTCCTGGCTCAGCGGTCAGCTGTGGGGGGACCCCGGGTGCCCCCCCAGACCCAGGAGGCACTGGTTGCTGAGCTGAAGGGTGTGGTGTACTCCCCAGCAGACCCAGAAATGCTTCTGGTCCACTTCCAGGTTTGCTGCTGAGCACACTGTGGAGCCCCACCATGCTCCTGTGAAATTGTCCATCCACCCCAGCATAACAGCATTCACGAGCTACCTGCTACCTAGAAGTATGTAGAAAAACATTTAAAGCTGTGTCTATGTCCGAATCATGGAATCTTTCTGAATCTCTCCAAATTGATTTGGTGGGTTCCGATTCAATTCGGAAAAATTAAGGGGTCCCCTGATTCCATTTAGATTCAGAGATTTGGCCACCAAATTGGGCCAAATCTCCACTGGGAGATTTGAGATTTCATCTTCAAACATCTTCATCTGTTTGAGATTCCATCTTCAAACAGGGATTGAAGCTTCGCACAGCCCTAATTACTACTGCAACCTGTACTACCTATCCAAAGCACTCACTCTTCTATAGTAAAGAACAAAATGATCATTAGAATCCTATTGTTGTGTGTGTATCAGCACAATCCTGCTGCAGCCAAAGCAGTGACATGGCCATGTGTCAGCTGAGGACCTCCCCCCGTGTTTCTGTTACATCAAGTAGATTATTTATGCTCATTAAGGCAGGTCCTTTTCAGGTCTTCAGATCAATGAGGGTTACCCTCTTTACACAAACCTCACATTCTCCAGACTACCTTTTAAACTTTGCAACAATCAGACTGCCTATTTTAAGCATAAGCTGTAGTTGCAGTTCTCTAAATCAAACTTTTATCATCCTGTGTACCTTGTTTTACTATCAAGCTTCTCAAACAGCTATTTCTATGGCTAGAAGACAGCTCCTTATTATATCCAAAGGGGTAACTTGAATAAAGCAGCAAAATACAGGATTACCATTCACAAAGATTAGTATGAATTAGACATTTGTGCTGCTCAGGTTGGTGACTGTCATCCATCTCTATTTTCTAACTGCTTTTCAAATTGAAATTTTGAAAAAAAAAAAGAAAAGATCTGAAATTCTCTTGTGTTACCTCCTGGATAATGTATGCTTGAAGCTGGAGAATAAAGAGAAATGTTTTGAGTGCATGTATATGTGTGCAGACAAGGTTCCTTGGGTGAATTTGATATCTTTTATTAGACCAACATATATATGTGTGCGTGTGTTTTAAGATGAGGAAGATTGGTGGCAGTGTTCATATTGTACATGGGAGACCAGCAATTTAGCTCATAGAAATTGACCTAAAGTCAATAGTTCAACAATGATTTACACCAGTTGAGGATCTGTCTCTTTATTTTCTCTCTAGATATATCAGGATTCATTAATGCTATATTTGAAAGTGAGACAGTCATTGCTGAAACTTATTTCTCAGAATCATTCTAAAAGCCTCCTTTATTTGTTGTTGATTACTAGATTGTATGCAAGAGTAACAGGAATTTCAAGTCTATCATTGTATTACCCAAACATGGTTATTATTATGTAGCAGCCTTTAAAAATGGACCCACCTGAACAGAAGGGGAAGGGCTGCCTGGCAGAGACAGAGTTTGTCCCCGAGGGGACACTGTAGGCTCTGAGGGCAAGTGAAGCTGTTTTGGAAGCAGCCCTGTTGGAAGTGGGAGGGGTGATGTAACCCCAGCAGAGTTTTGATATAGAGCCCTTAGCAAAAGTCCGGGAAGGGCCCTGAGCTGGGATTGGCTGAGAGGCTTGGATAAAAGGGGGAGCAGTTTTTTTTTCCCACCGGGGGTGGGGAACAAGAGAGAGAGAGGGGACTGAGGGACAGGCTGGAGACCAGATTCAGAGTCTCAGCACAGTGGTCCCTCGGAGAGCCCCTGAGAGAGGCCTGCAGGAGCAGCAGTGGAGAAGTTGCGGCGGCAGGATCAGGCTGGGACTGCTTGCGTGGAAAATCCAAGCCTGGAGAGACCTGACTGCAGCCGGTGTGGCTGGATGAGCACAGCAGAGCCAGGGTGCGGATTGCTGGAGTCTGCCCTAGTTTCCCTGAGGGGTGAGGGGCCCTAGGGACAGGCAAAGCCCAGGGAGGGGCTGCATTTGCCTGGGCTGTGAGGCTGTGTGGGGCAGGAGGGTTGCTATAGCCTGCAGCCCAGACACTGCTCCCAGCAGAACCAGGGAAGGGGGGCAAAGGCAGGGGAAGACTGTCTTGCAGGAACTGCAGAGGAGTCACTGCTTGCTGCCTGGAGACCCCAGGAGCATGGAGACGGACACCAGTGCCGGGGAGTATCCACAGACCACGTGCAGGGACACAGACAATCGTGCTCCCTGAGATACCCCGCCAGGGGCAGGGCACACGGGATCCCCAGTACACCGTGTGCCAGGGAGAGACTGTGTAAATAAGTTCTCGAGGGTTTAGTAGTTGGTATATCCATATGCTTATTTAATGATTATTTCTTATGTTGTAAATAATTAAATCCTGTAAATAGTTTGAGAATTGTCTCTGAGGGTGCTTGATTGTAAGGGGAGGTTCTCCACTCTCTCCGCTCGGAGCCACTACAGCAGCTTCCCAGGGGGGCTGGGCAGGGCTCCTGGCTACCGGGTACCCCAGGATCCCATTATTCAGGTGACGGCGCATGTAGTGTCACGCCTAGGGTTACATTTATTTCTGATATCACCTTTAACAAGACTAGATTGTACCATTTAGGTATATCACAGACTAAACAGGAATGCAAACATATGACCACAGAGGATCTCCCGTGTAAGGGGGTATCATAACTAACTTGATATTGTGGATTGGACCTGGGACCTTCAGTGCTACAGATACTGCCTCAACTAAAATATAATGGACCTGAACATAAAGGCCAGTGCAGAATCATGTTTCTGTGGATAATACACAGAAGGGAACACACAGTATTCACTAGTGAATAATCAATAAACTTTTATGGACATTCACCTGCTTCTTGATGTCTAGAAGTTATAATTCCCTGTCAGTATGTAACAGAGACACAGACATGAATCTGTTTATTCCCTGTCTTTGACAATTATACTCATCTGTCTTTGATAATTATACTCATCTTCACTTTACGGACACCCAAGTAATGAGGAAAATGTTTACCTGCTTTTCTCCCAGAAAGGGTAAACAGAACCTGGTTCTAAGCGTTGTATTATACTGATCTATATCAGCTTAGAAAAAGCCAAACTTGTAAGCCATGGCTCTTTATGGCAATTTGGCTGGCAGTCTATTCCTTTATTATATTTCATAAGCTGACTTTCTGAAATTTATCTTTTTTATGAAATCAGATCACAGTAAATAAACAAAATTAACTAAGTTATTAAAATACTAAACTAATTGACGTATATCAAATACAATATTTCTATGCACTCGGTTTAATGACCTGTGGCCAGATGTTTAGGTGCTAATAACTGACAATGCTTTAATTAAGTCAGTAGAGCTCTACTTATTTTAATTGGCATAGATCCTGGATCCTTATCATGATAATTATTTAAAACTCCAAGATGTTTGTGCAAGTACTACCATATCTCTATGAATATAGGATTCTATACTTGTAGTCTTATGAATGTTTTAGTAAAGAGATCAGATCTGATTGGAATGTTTTCCCAATCAATTTTAATGAAAAATAGGAGATTATGAAATAAGGGAAATGACAAAACTGAAGATTGTACCATTTTTGTAATTTTTTTCAGCTGAAAATTTACAAAATCTTGAGCCTGCTCCCTGAGGGAGACACATGGATTCGTGCCCATTGTTCACACAGGGATTCACACCCATTGTGCCCTGGGAGCTAAAGACCCAGACCTGGACCCTCCCAGTTAAAAGCCAAGACGTAAGAGCTGGGTCAAGGAGGGGAGGTGAGCGCAGAGACACTCATAGGGGCCTGAGGGAGTGTGTGTGTGTGTGTGTGTGTGTGTGTGTGTGTGTGTGTGTGTGTGTGTGTGTGGGTGTGTGCATGCATGTGTGCATGCATGCGTGTGAGACCATGCCGGGTGGGACGCACTATCTTAGTGGAGTCAGGGAGAGGAAACCCTTCCCCTCCCCCCCAGTCCCTACTTAGCTGAGCCACCCAGGGAGCCCCACAACCAGAGCCACATGAACAGAGTGTGCAAACAGGCACCAACTAAGGTGTGGCAGTTTGCATAGAGGAACACACAGAAGGCACCCAGAGGGCTGGTCTGAGCAAGTGGCCTGAGCCCAGAGGCCTAAAAAGCAGGTGCTGCCAAGACCAGGTAAGTACAAGAAGTACCTCATAGCCATCGCAGTGACCTGCCGTGCCAATCAGCTTCAGCTTCTCCACACCGAGACCTCCACCCAGACATAGCCTGCAGCCCTGGCCCTGGACTGTGGGGGCTGCCTGGTACAGCAGCAGCTACTGACACCCAAGCATAGGAGCACCCCCACTTGTGGGATTTGCTCCTTAGTGGAGTCCCTGGAGGGCTAAGTGCGGGAGCTTGAGGAGGAGGTATGCACCATCAGGCCCCATGAAGACTATATCAACAACTACTGACCCAGGAAGTGCATGGGCCAACCAGAGGTAACGCTCGTCTAGACTTGATCTTGGCCGAGGGAGATGATCTGGTCTGTGGCTTGAACATTGAGGGTAACCTGGGTGACAGCAACCATGAAATTATCAGGTTCACAATCCGCCACAAGATTGACAAATCAACCAGCAGGATTGAAGCCCTGGACTTCAAAAATACTGACTTTGACAGGCTCAGAGCATTAGTAGGTGAGGCAATGCAGGCTCAGGAAGGCAAGGCAAATGGGGTGCATGAAGAGTGGTTGTTGCTCAAGGATACAATCCTCAAAGCACAAAAGAAAACAATTCCTGCAAAGAGGAAAGGCAGCAGAAGGGCTGACAAGCCCTCCTGGCTTAATAGGGACATTGCAGTCCTCTTAAAAAAGAAAAAAGATGTGTACACACAGTGGAAGCTAGGGATGGTCCTCAAGGAGGACTATACAACAGTGACCAGCACTTGTAGAGAAATGATCAGGAAATGGCAATGGAGTTTAGGTTAGCTACAGGACTCAAGAACAATAAGAAGTCTTTCTTTAGGTATGTAGGCAGCCAAAGAAAAACAAATGGAAGTGTGGGATCCTTGCTTAACACCTTGGGACAGCTGGTAACCAACATTCAGGAAACACTGAACTCCTAAATGCCCACTTTGCTTCGATATTTCACTGGACCAAGGGGAAAGTCAAATGAAATAAGGCTCATAGGGGACATGCTGGGACTGACAGCCTCCCCACTGTGGATGCTGACTGGGTCCAATACCAATTAGAAGAGCTAGACATTTATAAGTCAGTAGGACTGGATGGACTCCATCCAAGAGTGGATGGGGGAGTGAAAAGCTCACTGGCCAAGTTCACAGACAACACTAAGTTATGGGGCAGTGTGGTCACTTCAGTAGATAGGTTGCAGATACAGGTGGATCTTGACAGACTCGAGAGTTGGGTAGACTTGAACCAAATGAAGTTTAATGCTTCCAAGTGTAAGGTGCTCCATGTGGGAGCAAACAATGCTCAACATACATACAGGCTCAGTGGTGACAGCTTGACTTGCACCATGGCCAAAAGGGACCTAGGGGTAATGATCAACCATAGTATGAATAAGATCTGTCAGTGTGAGGTGGTCAGCAGGGCAAACAGCACACTGGCATGCATCAATCAATGCATCTCATGTAAATTTAAGGAAGTGATACTCCCGCTGTACTCAGCACTGGTGAGAACACAGTTGGAGTATTGCATCCAGTTCTGGGTGCCACAGTTCAGTAAGGACATGGCAAAACTTGAGAGGGTCCATGAAAGAGCCACCCATATGATCAGGGACTTGCAAGGCAAGCCATACCAGGAAAAGCTGGGAGTCCTGGGCCTCTTTAGCCTAAAGAAGAGAAGGTGAAGAGAGGACTTGATAGCAGCTTACTGCTATATCAGAGAAGTGCATCAGGAGCTCAGTGAACAACTGTTCACTCGGGCACCCCCGGGGAAGACCAAGACCAATGGGTACAAACTCCTGGAAGGCCACTTCAGGCTTAATACCAGGAAAAACTCTTTCACGGTCAGGGGGTCCAGAGGTGGTGCAGTCACCTACCCTGGAGGTTTTCAAGAGAAGACTAGACAGTCACCTCGCTGGGGTCACCTAACTCCAGTTGTATTCCTGCCTAGAGTAAGGAGGCTGGACCCAATGATCTGCAAGGTCTCTTCCAGCCTCTGACAATCTATGAATCTATGAAAACTTATAATTATTTTAATTTTCCAAATAAATGTATTTTTCCCAAAGAGAGTAGCTTCCAGGAAAAAATGGAAAAGCAGTTTTCCAATGAAAAAAAAGTTTCAGTGGAAAACTTCAATCCACCATAAGGGTAATATAAACATTAAAAAGATATACGGTCAGTGAGACTTATTAGGATTGCAAACACTACAAATTTAGGAAATTCCTAATTACAGTTGCCTGTGCAACCTGATTTTATCCCTCTGGTATGTATACATAAGAATACAATCTTTAATTTCATGATTACACACCATTTGCAACACCCAGGCTTTATTTCATTGCACAGAATGACAGTGCTCCCTTAAACAGAAGCCCTCCAATATTGGGTTTTCTCTTTATTGTTCAATGCATGTCCCATGGGTTATTCATTGTACATTATGCCAATCAGTTATAAAGAATCATTCATTTCCTCCTGGGCTTTTCTCTGGTGCTTATTCCTATAATATCTGAGTGCTTTGCAAACATTAATTAATCTTCACAATACATGTGTCAGGTGATGAAGCAGTACTAGTCCTGGTTTATAGATAGGGAACTAAGGCACACAAGTACCCATTAATTTTGGTTGTCCAATACAAAATGACTAAGGCCTGTTTTTCCCTCTCCCCTTCTCCTAAGAAATTAGCAGGTGTATCTACATGTGCTATTATCATGCAGCAATAAATTCTGGTTCAGTTGGTGCCAGAGTTTATTTCTCCGGGGTGCAGCATTTACACATGTGCCTGGGACCGCAGCAGGTTGAGCTGGGTTGGAGCAGCCCCAGCTGGCAATGGGCCCAGGGGCTTGCCCTGCCAGCTTGGGGCTGCTCCAGCCTGGGTCAACATGCTGTGGAGGGGCTGGCTGGGGCATGAGGGTGCTCCACTGTGGGGCTAGCCAGCTGGCAGTCCTCTCACTGAAGCACCCTCATGCTCCAGCCAGATGCATCAGCTTCTATATATGTTTTGCTCCAGAGTAAAAAACTCTACAGTAGGATAGCATTGTAGCAGAAAGCCCCTTTTCCTCTTGCCTGCAGTTGCTCTCCCCTCCTTGGATATGTTTTTCCTCTTCTACCTTTTCTTCCTTCCTCTTTCTTTCACTTTAAGATAAGGAATTGTGTTTTGAAATGTGTAGGTGTGCATTTTGTATCTCCCCTTGTATTTTGGTATTTTTATCTATTTGTGTGCCATGGCATTACTTTTGTAGCTTATATTTTATACTCCTCACCTTTCAACTTTCAACTAAATGTGTTTAGTTTCATAAGTAAGTTATACATTGTAACAATGTTAACAAGGGCAGGAATCAAACTGCCCTTCCCTGTATCAGGCTGGCCCCTGAAAGAGCGAGTGAATCAGTAATTGAATGTGTAACACGGTAACAGGGAGCAATCTCAGGCTCTCATGCCCCAAGGTGAGCCCTGGCTCAAAGATTTCCAGCTCTCACAAGGTTTTTGCATCTCCCGCATTGTTGCAGCTCCATGCAAGCAGGCTGCTGAAAGGCAGAGCTGCACTGATACACAGCACATCCACAGGTGGTGGATAGTAGAATGACTTTCAGGGAAGGTTAGTTGCAAAATAAGCGTGGGTAACTCTGACAAATACGTAGGTGTGGACCAAGCAGCAGCAGCAGCACCAGGATGTGGTGCCACAGGCAGATGGCAATGGTTTCCTTCCTGAAAAGCCACATATATCCTTTGACAGTGCTGTAACATGGCAAGTACAGGTTGCCATTATAATAAGCTTGCTCAGGCCCCAACCACGGATCTACAAGTCCTCAGTGGTGGAGCAGGTGGAAGATGTTAGAATCTCAATGGCTGTGAAGGTGGATGAAAGCTGCAGTAGAATGAGATCCCTAGTTGTCTTGGTCTCTTTGCCACTGGATCAAGGTCCCATTCTGTCAACAGCTGTGTGGAAGCTGATGTGAAGCAGCTTCTCCACAATAAAAGAAGTCATGCACAAGCATTTTCCATGCCAGCAAATTCTTCAAGCCCTTTGGCCACCAGTGATGGTGTTACTTTAAATTCCCAATTGCTCAAATTAAGAATGAGACCTTATAAAGGGGGCTAAAGCAAAACGCCACTTTTATTGATTACATGAAGCAGATACATAAGCTTGGACACACCAGTCATACAAACAGACATACACAAGCATACATACAAACAGACATAGACAGACATACAGACAAAACCACTCCAGTAAGATGTTAGAGTTACCAGCAAAAGTTACTCAACATTAGCACTGGGTGGCCACTCCAGGCTCATTGAGGGTGATGAGAGCAGGGGAAGAACAGACGCGCCTGTGCTCCAGGAGGTTGCATACAGTGGATTCCCCATCTTGGCTTGTCTGCTTCTCACTTTTACTGGGATTTCAAGTCTTCATTCAGCATTGGGGTTCTTCCGTGCTGTTTTTAATTAGAGGTTGTTTCTTCTGCTTATCTCAACTTGAGGTCATTCCAGTAAAGTTGGTATCTCCAATGAGGTTATTCCAGTAAAGTTGGTATCTCCGAGTTAGTATCTCTGCCTTGAAACATTGTGTAGTTCAAATGTCAGGATATGCAAAATTCCTTCTTCTCACTATCTTCTTTCCACCTGATCACAGATGAGTTCTTCAGCTACCCATTAATTAGCTGAATTAGTTAGGACATACAAAGTTCATTTACTCATGTCAAAAGGGAACAAGCACAAAATGGAGTTTTAGTTGTTCATAAAAGACAAAAATAAAGCTAATACAATCATACAGGTTTATCAATTTAATACTATCATTTAAGCACAATAACTAATACACAAAAAGTCATACTACAATGGGAGAAGAATTGTGAAGTCTGGAAGCTTCAACTCATGAATTGGCATGAAGGTGGCACTTACAAAAAGGTCATCTAGCACTTGGATGAGACAAGAGTGTGATTTGGCAGTGGTGTCTGTGACTGAGAAGCCCTCTTCAGGACCCGCTCTGCTCACTCCACATGGGGAGGGGAGTAGTAAAAGTGTACTAAAGATAGCCTGTCTAATACAGTATTCTGTATACCTCCATGACTGGATAACTTCATCCAGTAGGATCACCTTTACTGTGGTTGAAAATACCAGTAAAGACGCACCATCATTTTCAGGACCTGGAACATCAGGACCCAATTGAACAACCCTAATAGTGAATGCCCAGAGCACTGCACTAAAATAATGGTGCAAGAACTCAGGTGACAACATCGATGTACCTGCATTGAGTAAGACCCAGTGAGTGGGAGATCGGCAGGTCAAAGAACATGGAGGCAGCTATACCTTCTTCTGGGAGGATAAACAGGAACAACAATGCCAACTTCACAGAGTTGGTTTTGCCATTAAGAATAAACTGTTAAGCCAACTCAATGAGTTTCCTATCAGAATTAATGAATGCCTTATGAATTTCTATCTCTAACTGGTAGGGAACCAATATGCCACTGTCATCAGCATATATGCCCCAACTTTTGACACCACTGATGAAACGAAGGAGGAATTCTACACCAACCTTGACCAAGTCCTCTCTGATGTTTTGGAGGAAGACAGGCTTATTCTTCATGGTGATTTCAATGCCAATGTCAGAAAGGACTCTAAACTCTGAAATGGAACCATAGGCAAGGAAGGTGTAGGAAAGGTCAACTCCAATGGCATCCTCATCTTGACCAAATGTGAGGAACATGGACTTACTATCACCAACACCCTGTTCTGCCAGAAAAATAGGCACAAGACATCATGGCAACACCCATGATCTAAGCATTGGCACATAACTGACTATATCATTGTCCGTGCCCAGGATCACAATGATGTCCTCATCACTTGAACTCTACTATGAGCTGATGATTGCTGGACTAATCACCCACTTAACCACTCAGCTATGTCACTAAAACTAGTTCCCAAATGACAACTGCAGCGGAAGCAATGCTGATGAAAGATCAATGTTGATGGACTCAAGGACTCAAGCAAGAGACACCTCTTCCACCAATGCCTCAACAAAAAACTGGTGAATTCCAATCAACAACAATGGCAGAATGTCAGCAGCATGTGGGGTGCCCTCAAGGCCATCATCATCTGTGGCTGTGAAGAGACACTTGGATTTTCTACCAGGAAACATCAAAACTGGTTTAATGAGAATGACCAGGAGATCCAAGAGTTGATTGATCACAAGTGCAAGGCCTTTTATGCTTGGCAAAACAACACCAACTCCAAGCGAAAAAAAATTGAATCTCCAACAAGCCAAGGCAGAAGTCCAAAGGCAGTCACACAATATGAAGAACAAATGGTGGGATGACAAAACTAAGAAGATTCAATATCTCACTGACATCCATAATATGCATGTCTTCTTCAGTGCCACCAAAGCCATCTACAGTCTGAGCACTCAAGGACAATCCCTCTTGAGACCTAAGGATGGAGGAGACCTGATCAAGAAAGGGGGAGTCATCAATGCACATTGGAAGAAGCATTTTGAAGACCTCAATTGACACTGTGCTGTTGATGAGAGTGTTCTAAACTCTGTCCCACAACACCCAGTCAGAGATGATCTCACAACCCCCTTTAACCCTTGACAAGGTGAGGAAAGCCATCAAGCAGATGAAGAACAACAAGGCATCTGGACAGATGGAATACCCACTGAAATCTTCAAACAGGGAGCTCACATCACAGCTTCATGCCCACATCTTAAGGATCTGGAAAGATGAGGAAATCCCAGATGATCTCAGGGATGCCATGATTGTGACAATCTTCAAGAAAGGAGACAAGTCCAACTGTGGAAACTACAGAGGGATAGCCTTCCTATCCAGCACAGGAAAGACCATTGCGAGAACCCATCTGAACTGTCCTTCTACTTGCTGAAGAGTTCCTCGAAGAATCTCAGTGTGGATTTAGGGCATCAAGAGGCACAACTAACATCATCTTCACAGCTCTCCAGGTGCAGGAGAAATTTTAGGAACAACATAGGCCTCTCTACATGGCCATATGGAAGATTTTGACCATCAGCCAAGAAGTGCTGTGGAGGATCCTTCTGAAGTATGGATGACCACCAAAATTTGTCACCATTCTCTGCCTGCTCCATAATGGTATGTGAGTGATGGTTCTCAGTAATGGATCTATTACAGACTGCTTTGAAGTTAAAATGGGAGTTAAGCAAGGCTGTGTCATTGCTCCAACGTTTTTCTCAATACTTCTTCCTGTGATGTTACATCTGACCACCAACAAGCTTCCAGACAGAATGGAACTAAACAACTAAATGAATGGTAAGCTGTTTAACCTCAACTGACTTCAAGCCAAAACTAAGATGACCCCAACTTCAATCACTGAGCGCCAATATGCTGATGTTACTGTAGTGTGCACACTCGGAAACAGCCTTCTGAATATTAAGCATCAGTCCCATTTTCTTGTAAGTCTTGGTAAAGATGTTGTTGATTGCCTGAAGATCTGAAGGTCCTCCACCAACAAGCTCTTAATGAACAGACCCAGCTCCAGTAATCCAGATCCATGGTGAGACTCTGGAGAACACTGAGTATTTCCCGTACCTCAAAAGTCATCTCTAGCAGAACACTGACATCAACGAAGAAATCCAACATCACCTCATCAAAGACTGACATCAGATCCAAAACCAAGGTCATGATCTATCAAACAGTCATGATCCTTACCTTGCTGTACAGAGCTGAGATGTGGACAATGTACAGGAGACATCTAAAGTTGTTGGCGAAGTGCCACCAGTACTGCCTGCAGAAGATACTTGACAAATGGTAAGACATTTGCACGTTGAAGAAGTGGTAAGACAAATGCACCAAATTAGTGTCCTTCTGCAAGCAAACAACATGAGTAGTGAGGTAATGAACATTTGGCATCAACTCCTCTGGGCCAGCCATGTCATCTGGATGTCTGACTCCAGACCCCTGAAGCAAGTTTTATCCCAACTGAGTCAAGGCATATGCTCAAGAGGAGGACACAGAAAGCATTTCAAGGACGCCCTCAAGGCCAACTTTAAAAAATGCAATATCAATGTCAACTCATGGGACACTATTCCCAGGACCACCCTGAATGGAGGAAATGTGTGCTGCAGGTATCTCCATATTTCAAAACCTCACAACAATAACAGGAGATGGAAAATCAGGAGCAGCAGAAACAGAGTGCCATGGAGTGAATAAAAAATCCAGCATTACCCACCCCACATGGAAACATATGTCCAAGATGCAGTAGAGTCTGTTGATCCTGGATAGGCCTCATCAGCCATCTTTGAACACACAGATAAGACAATAATGCAAGACAATCACCAATCAACTGTGAGGGATTGCCAAGGAAGAAAGCGATCAGGCAGGCTGGGAGAACAGGAGGTAAGGATATAGACTAAGTTTGGGATCTGTCACTCTCATACCCCTAGCTGTATAGGCTCAGAGATATCTGCCTGCTGTAATGTCGATGCATTGTTTGAATTCTCCCCAGCCCCTTTCCAATCTTCAGCCAAAAGCTGAAAAACATCTTTCTGGCTCCCACAAAGCCAGGGCTCAGCTCAAGGCAGGTGCCAGGAACCTCCAAGCCAGGACTCAGCTCCCAACTTTCATAGTTTCATAGTTTCATAGTTTTAGGGTCGGAAGGGACCTAATAGATCTTCTAGCCCGACCCCGCGCCAGGGCGGGAGAACAACAAAACTTTGTGGGATGGGGGAAAGGCCATTGCATCCTGGAATACTGAAGGACTTCAACTTGGGCAGCACAGCTCTGGGAAGTGGCCACACTTTAATGGAACAGGAGCAATGCTGATTAGAGATAATCCTGCCCTGGAATGGTGTAACTGTAAGCTTCATAAAAAGTGTTTACAATTATTTAAAGGTGTTAACGTGCAGCCAATCCAGTGGTTAAGAGATCCAGGAGCCACCTAAAATTACCATGAAACAAGGCCTTTTGATTGATCCCCAGGTCAAGACCATTCTGTGCACTGAATACCCTGCATGATCTTATAGCTAAAGTCTGTCTCATAATGTGTATCTGAAAGGGAATTGAATTTAGGTTACACAAACAATTTATTTTACAGCCTTAATTACTTACTACCATTTTTTTTACCATAGAATGTTTATATGTATCTTTTATTGTTTTCAAAAAAGCAAACCAAAATCCTTCCTTTCTATCATGGGAATTTATATGAACTCCTACATGCGTGATCAGAAGGGTGGAAACATTTAGTAAATCCACACTGACCTCTGCCACTTGAGATAATGGATTAACTGCCACATTTACCTTGAAAGTGCACCAGCTTTTGAGAGGAATTGATCACTTTCCCAGTGAGTTTCATGGATATTTGCTGAGAGCAGAGGAATGATCAGACTAAAGCACCTAGTTCCATTTCAGTCTCTGGATGGAAATGTGCTGTAGTAGGCAGAGAATCTTTTATCCTTTATCCCAAGTCTAGATACCCAGAAAAGCTGTCCATGTTACAATTGTAGCTCTTCCCAATACAATCCCAAACACTTTATCCAGCCTGTACTAGTTTTACCTTTAGAGAGTCCCCGTTGTAGTCTCCTTGCCCAGTATGTACTAGTCTCTGCACAGCTCCCTCTTTTCTCTCAGTCCCTTCCCCAATTCTTTCCTTGTCTTCTACATCTACCAGGCCCAGTATCATCCCAGTTTTCAGGCTCAGTTTCCTTTCCTGAACTTCTTATCTCAATCTCAGGCTCAGTTTATCAGGGGTGACCACCAGTATCTGGAGAAACGTTTGTTCACCAGAGCGTCCCAAGGGATGACAAGGTCGAACAGTTACAAACTATTAGAAGCATGTTTCAGGCTGGACATAAGGAAGAATTTCTTTACTGTCTGAGCCCCCAAGGTCTGGAACAGCCTGCCATTGGAGGTGGTTCAAACACCTACATTGAACACCTTCAAGAGTAAATTGGATGCTTATCTTGCTGGGATCCTATGACCCCAGCTGACTTCCTGCCCTTTGGGCAGGGTGCTGGACCTGATGATCTTCCGAGGTCCCTTCCAGCCCTAATGTCTATGAAATCTATGAAATCTTTTTCTTCTATTCCCATAGATCTTGTTTTCTCTCTACTAAAATCAGTCAACTTCCTTCTCTACAGGGCTGCCCCTGGGGTGAGGTGGGGGGCAAATTGGGGCAACTGCCCCAGGCCCCACACTCTGGGGGGCCCCATGGAGCTGGGCCAGCTTCACATCTAGCTGCTCACTACTCCCTCTCCCCACCTCCCCACCCCGCCGCCGCCACATCCGGGCCCCACACAGGCTGATTTGCCCCAGGCCCTGCACCTTGCTACAGTCATCTCTGCTTCTCTAAGTCATTTGGAATTGCAGTTGAGTCTGAAAAATGCCCTATATGCTCTCAATTCAAGTACCTGGCATAACCCACAGTGATCCAAAGTATCATTAACAAGGAAAGTCCTTCTTAGCTCCAAGCTGAGGTATCCAATGAAAACAGAATCTTTGGAAAACTATCTGCTAAATATAAGTCTGCACTGTGCATGTGTCAAATAAATAGTTCCAAGTCCTAAAACATGGCCAAACATAAGTGGGGTTTTTTTTATAGGGATTACAAGAGACCAATACCATTACAATGGATAGGTGAACAGAGTCCAAATCCCTGGCACTGCCTGAAGAGGGTTGCTGGAATGAAACTACAGGAGGCACCTCATCATCCCATCCCCTATAACCTCCTTCCCTCCTAATATACCCTACACCATCCCTGCAGTGGCTCTAGCTTCACTTCCAGCAGTGGGAGCGCAGAGCAGCAGCAGCAACAGTGCATGGTGCTCTGGGCACTTGCAGTGCACAGTGCAGAAGCAGTGGCCAGAAGTTTGCTGCCAAGGGGGGAAATGTTACTTCCTTTTTTTTTTTTTGCTGCTGAAAATTGGTGTTTAAATGGTCACTCAACATACATGGTGGCAACAAATACAGGTGATACCTCCCCCCACAGCAGTAAAATTCTGGCCATTAATCCTATACTGTTTGCTGCCACTGCTTCATGTGCAGAACAAGCCAGTTATGTTTCTGCAAAGGCAAACCACTGACAAAAATATCACCATAACTCAAGTTCCTTTGTCAAGGCATGAGGAGCTATAACTTCACGCAAAAATGGCTATTGGTATTTTTAACAGGAGCAAAATAATATAATTTCTCATAAATGGTGGAATCATTTTGACTGAAATTTAAAAAAAAAAAATCAGCCTAAAGAAGGCGCACAGTGTAGAAAATTTCAGCCCAAACAGTTAAAGTCTGAAACATTTAGTAAGCATACACTCTAATGGGCAGGTCTCAGAAATAAAGAATTAAGTATAGGGCAAACGTAATACAGTCTCATCCGCAATACACAATTACACATGCAAACACACATTGCATCAATTTAAAAAGTCATCTTAAAATAATGAATGTCAAGAATATAAGTTGTAGAATTCTTTGGCATCTTTTTTGATTGTTTCATGGATATTAATGAAGACTGAAGATTTTGTCAGATCACATAAGAGAAACTTTTCAGACATTCAGGACTAGAAGAAATCTACTGACAAAATGGACAACTCTTAGCCATAACGTATGTTAATCCTTGTTCTGAAAACATCAAGAAGAATCAGAGGTATATTGGAAGACAAAGCATATCAATCTTCTCAGTCAAAAAGTGCATGCCTGGTAGTGAAGAACTAGTTTAAAGTTAGTCAAATAACACAATTAGAAACCTTTAAGGAAAAAAGAGGCTCAGCCAATGACTAATTAAAATGACAGAGGCATTCATCTGACTCATTGGTTAGTCAGTACTCTATGCAGTAAAAATAGTGTCTCATTAGTCTTTTAAACATTTATTCCTTATTCTACATGAAATTGATACTTAATCACTTTCCCAGCCTACAGCAGGCACTTATTACATAGGGAAAACTTGGAGAATGGAAAGTTTATAAAATCTCTGTCAATCTCTGCTCCATGTGAGGAATGATTCATTATAATGGGCCACTAGCGGCAGGGTGGCTCTGAATGGAAGCCTGTAATTAACTTTGCTTCATGTTTTATTGATAGCATTTGCTGTTTTCTGAGATCTGATCATACATCTTGACAAATGCAAAGCCCCATGGATTATGCTGCGTATAGATGTTCTTTGAATCGGGGTATATATACATATGCACCTGAACAGGTTAGATGCTAAAGGTACCGTATTCTTTATAATTTATACATATAAGTTTAGAGTCTTAGTTTTCTACCACTTATTTGTGTTACTGTTTGTCTCAAAACATACTTAAAATCAAATATTAAATATGGAGTGCAAAGCAAATGACAGATATTTGTCAAATCAATGTATTATATAGTGATGGGTATTTTCTTTCAATACTTCACTTTAAGAAAGTATGCTGATCCTTAAACAAGATGGAATCTTCTCACTTCCTCACTTATCAGTAACTGGTAACATGTGCTTTGTAATAGTATAACCCAGGCATTTTTATACTAAAGCTGTTTATTTTTTTTACAAAAGAGAAGGGGAGCAATAGTAAGTGGATGCAACAGGGTTGCTCAGATCATCTCCATCTCTTACCATGTGCCACAACATAGAATAGAGCAATATAACTGAAAATACATAGAATCAGCCACAAACAAGGGGCAAAGAATAAGCAGTACCAAATACGCTCAGCTGGTTTCTTGATGTCATACAGAAGGGATCTCTGTCACAAGAGATCCTTCACATTCTCAGCTTTTAGAGCTGTCAGCCATGGCAAAAAAATAGGTGTGTTTTTTCACTCCATTTACCATTAGACTTGTCCAGTGTTTCTCATTATATGATTCTGCTGTAGCTTGACCAAATGCTAGTAAGTCTGTCTAGGAAACTGGCAGGGGAAGCTTGAATAACAGATATTTGGTTTGGGTAGGTGAGGAGAGAGGGATAGGAACAAATAAATAGATGGTAAAGAGGGGACTAGAACAGGGGGAAACTCTGAAGTCTTGCATGGGAGCTGACTGGGAATTCTTTTTGGTATAGGGCTTTTCATCATAAAGTGACAGTTTGGGGAAACTGAAATATTTCTTTTTGCAGGAACATAATTTTTGACAAAATACATGTTTGAAAAGTTTTCTTAGAACCAGGGTATAATGTAGGTCTTTGATAAGTGCTCTACCCACAAAGGTGGGGGACTGTTTTGGAGTATCCCTTTCTTGCCTATGAAAAAAACTTTGAACAGTCTTGAATTCATCCTGATACAGAATAGGTCAAGGCTTAAAATCTTGAACAATTCTGTCAGATGGGGTAATTATTTTTCCTTCCCTCTACTTAGAATGGGACACAACATTCCTGAGCCTTACCCTGCCACTGTTCTCAACAAATATTTGTGAAAGGCCCTACCAAAGGGCATGTCTGCTTCCCTTCTAGTGTCATGTTGGCCCATGAAGATGGTCACAATGTAATATTGTCACCACAGCTCTGCCAGATCAACTGGCAAAACCTTGGGGTAGACCCAGTAGTTTCAACAGAATTCCTGGAGTTTCTGGGCTTCTTCATTTTTCTTTCCCTTAGAAAAATCACACAAACATAAACATACACGCACATGCTTACGTGTGTGCACACATGCACACACACACATAGGACAGACAGTGTTGAAGGATTTTATTAAGGTTGCAAAATCAAATTGTCAAGAGTTGAGAAATGATAAAATTAAGGATGCTTTAATTCAGCCCCTTGGCATGCATGCATTGTTAGTCTTTAATGACAAAATTGTATACATTTTTTTCCACAGAAATCCTGCCACTTTCCATGTAGAAAATAGATAATATCCCTTTAATGACCAGCTCTTCAATATTATTCAATTTGTGGCTCATGCCATATTTATTTGAGCTGTATGCAATTTCTGATTTAAAGGCAGAATTACAGGATTTCTTCAGGGGCTTTTGTAGGGTACACATCACTACCGACAACAATCTATTTTCACAACTTCACTGAAAGATGAAGCTGTCCTATCCCTTTTTGATGAATGTGAAACCAAACCACAAGGAGTATAAGATCAAAAAATGTACTAATTTAAGGGTCCCAAACTCAGACAATCAGTCCTCTATTTGCCACTGGAGCTGGCAAATAAGTCATTTTTTTCAGTTCAGTAGAAGATCCCAAAATAAAAATAACAATTAAGAATGTTTTGTTTAATCATGTTCAGATTAAAATTAGCAAATCTCTAAATGAAAAATAGTTACACATGAAGAAAAGAAAAATGAAATGTTTACTTCAGGGTCTTTTCTATTTCTTACACAAACAATTTTGTTTAAAAAAAGTCATGAACTTATAGGGTATACTAAGGTCTAGAGGTAAAGGAGAGGGTTTACAATCTCTCCTGTATACATTTTTCCAATTAAAATAAATAATTAGACATTCATTGGAATAGGAATAGCAAGCAAATGTCTACCTGCATGGCTTCATCATCAACCTGCAGCTATTCTCACTCTCCCTGCTCCATGAATATTTAAATATTATATACAATGTGGTACAGTTTTATAGCCTGGTGATTAGGGCACTCAAGTGAGGGTATGGTCTGTTCCAGCTTCAGTACTGCCTCATGCACTGCTTCATGCAATGTTTGAAGTTGCAGCATTTTTGCTACATTTGTGTTGCTCCTGGCTTTTCCCAATGTAATAATTAGAAATAACAGCTGCTTCCTTTTAGAAACATTTGCCTTTATGAAAAAGCTGCAAAAGTACGTATGTCCATTAGGCCTGTGCAAATAAGGAAGTATTTGATTTGGATTCGGCCGATTCAGAGGACAGTGATTCAATTCAGAGATTTGGATTGCTGTCCCAAAACAGTTTGGCCAAATTGGCTTCAGAAGATTTGGCACTGATTCAGAGAGATTTGGTGATTCGGCCATAGACTATAAAGGGGAAACACTGAATTACCTATAACTTTGCCATTTTGGGCAGATTTGGATGAAAACAGCAGGCATAGCAGTCCCATATGAGGGCATAAAGCCTGCCAAATTTCAAGGAGATAGCTGCAGGGGTTTCTGGAAACTGCACCTCAACCTGATGAAAGCAAAACTCGTGTCACTTGTGTATGTTAAGGCAGATTTGGATGAAAACAGTAGGGATGGTAGCCTGTAACAGGGGGCCTTCCCCCTGGCTGGTTAGATCTTCACCTGCCCACCTGTTTCTGGACCAGCTCCCCACCCCTCTTTTGCTCAGGCAAAAACTGCTCACAAAAGGGACAGAAAGGCTGCAGACAGAGGCTTATATGTTGTTTCTACATCTCTCCCTCAGAGCAGTGTAATTGGAAGGGGACTCAGGGAAAGATCACAGTCACTAGCCAGTAGGGCTGTGTGAAATTTTGCCAAGTATTTTGTTTCGAAGCTGCTTCGATGCGTTTCAAGCTTGAAGCAGTGAAATCGAAATGAAACAAAAAGCATCGAAACAGCTTTGAAACGAAATGAGGGCACTCAAAATGTTTCAAAAGTTTCAAAATGTTTCAAGTTTTGAATCACCCTGGTGGTGGGAGGCAGGGGAAAGCCAGGGCTGCACTCCAAGTGGCTTCACAGCCCCATGTAGCTCAGCCTGGCGGGGGGAGCACAGCCCTGGCTCTCCCACACCTCCTGCTCCCAGGCTGTGCTCCGTGAGGCTGGTGGAGCCAATTGGAGCTCAGTGCCAGCTCTACCCACCTCCTGCCACTGGGATGCACTCTGTAGGGCTGTCAGAGCTGATCGGAGGGCAACGTCATCTCTGCCCACCTTCCACTGCTGGGCTGTGCTTCATGGGGCTGGTGGAGCAGATCGGAGTGCAGCCCAGTGGGAGGAGACGGGCAGAGTCAGGACTGTGCTCTGCCTCCTGCCACTGGGCTGAGCTCCATGGAGCCCAGTGCTGGGCGCAGACTGTGTCCAGTGCCAATCCCAGGCAGCAGCGGCAGCCTGCTGTCATTCGGCACAGATCTGGGGGCCTGCACCCCCAGAATGAGTCCAGCACAGTCTGGCAGCCCTACCAGGGGTCAGACCTCAGAATTTGAGGTGCAGTTTACCAGAAACCTCTGTATCTATCTCCTTGAAACTTGGCAGGCTTCATGCCCTCAGAAGGGGCTACTACCTCTGCAATTTTCATTCAAACCAGGCAAGAAATGACAAAGTTTTAGGGATTTTCATGATTCCCCATAATAGCCTATGAGTGAAACATTGAAATTTGTCAAAACAGCAAAACAGTTTCAATAAAATGAAATGGGACACTGCTTCAAAATAAAATGAAACAATAAAATGAAACACTGTCCCTTCAAAATGGCAAAATGGACATTGAAATGAAACAGTGTTTCACACAGCCCTACTGGCCATCTACAGAGGTCAGTCTTCCCCCTGCTGCTTCCTCTCCCTCTTCTCAGTTTCTTTCCCCTGAAAGACTGCCTTCAGAATCTTGGAATCTCTGAATCTTTTTTCCAAATCTTTTCTGAATTGATTCCTGTGGGTCCGAATTAACTCTGAGAGGGTTTTTTGGTCCCCCTAGTAGATTTGGTTTGAGTGATTCAGTCATTTGGCCTCCAAATTGAGCTGAATCTTCTCTGAATCGAATCAGTAGCCAAAGCTCTGCCCCAGACTAGGTCCATGCTGTACATCAAATAAGTCAAAGGTCCCAAGTGAGATATCATATGAAGTCATGTAATTAAAGAATGTATCATAATTCATATATATAACTGGCAAATTATAGCTTCACCAGCAACCATTTTTCTGCCATTTCTTAACTTTTCAGTATTTGACTTCACAATCTTAATAATGTTTTAATACAGTTCTGTGCATACCTGGATGTGTATACCTAATTATAAATATAGAACATACTGAAGAGCATGCTCAGCTGCTGAAGATGATTTAAGAACAGTAAATACTTGACTGACAGAGATAGGCCCCCAAAAGTAATTTCAAATGACAGAGATGAGCCCCCAAAAGTAATTTCGTAACTAAGTAGAAGATCTCCTTGTCTGACCTATGGGTTGAGAAAACAGTTATTGAGGAAGTGAGCGCCTCTTGCTAACAGTTCTGAGATTACTTACCAGCATGTTTTCCTGACAAGCCAGACCTACAGGACTGAGGTACATTTCTAACTCCAAGCACTAAAAAAGCATGAGTCGGGTCCCAAAACCTATTCAATTAGCTTACAAATTATGTGATTTATTACAAATGTTGAATGCTTTGTCATTGCCTTCTGCTTGGTGATCTTTACAGTACACTCTCTTCACAGTTCCAAGGATTGTTCTATCACTAAGATGATAGAAACTAATGTTAAGAAAATGAAAGCTGAGGTTCCCATGTAATCTTTTGATTCCAGCAGATGGAGGTTTATGAACAATACCAAATATTGTAAGTCTTGTGATAAAATCCCAAGATGCCAATACAGGTGTGATTTTGTTCCAGTTCCAAAAGTTTCCTTGCTGTAGTATCATTGTTAGGGACTTTTTCTCTTTGCTCTTTTCATTTAGGTTTTCCTAGTATAACAATGTAGGCAGCTTGCAGGGATTTTAATAGCCATCTATTGATAGCTCATCTTTCTAAGCAATTTAAAAGTTATGCAGGCATACATGTCACTCAACTTGTGTTCCAATCATCTCCTGTGAGTTATAAGCCTCTGAAGTCTTCCTATGAGGCAAAACATCTAATATATTAAAGATCTATTCTAGTTTGACTAAACTATCCACTTTGAGCAAGAAAGTCATTGTGTCACTGGAAGATTTATTGTGTAGCCTGGAGCAGAGAACACAAATTTGTGAATCGGGAGATCCTGCAGTCTAATCCTGTCTCTACTATGACCTTGATGTGTGCCCTTAAAATGTCATTTCATTTTTACCTGTTTCTACATGTACAAAATCAATATAATATTTAGGGAAGTGTTACAGTTTATAAGGATTAATGTTCGCTAGGTACTGTTGACATGTAAGCACTTTGTAAATGCTACTTATTTTTACTTAAAAGGAACGTTCATAGGGCAGCAGAAAAACAATAGGTAAAAATACTGTTTCTGACACTAGAGAAATAAAAAGATCTTTGCATTTTGTAGTTAAACTTTCTCATGCCCATAAAGACAAGAGAAGACATATTTAAGCTAAAGAACAATGTTGTCAGAAGAATAAATGGAGAAAAAAAACTGTCCGTGAATAAATTTGGAATGGAAATTAGAGAAAGGGTTTCTAACATTACAGCAGTGAGGTTCTGAAACAGTCTTCTGGTATTAATAGTGAGTACAAACTACATAAAAGCTTTTAGAGTAACTTGATTAATATATTACTTGAGATTAGGATATATTTCACTGTAAAACTGTGGATTGGACTCAATGATCCATGAGGGTCTGTCAATCCCATGTTCCCTCATCACAATCTTGGTTGCTTTAACCACCCCTTATTCACCACGTCTCTTGGGTGAGTGTATTTTTCTTCTTTTTCTCATTCCCTTTTTGCATGAAACCTTCATTTTGACGTGTGTGATGCTTGATTCCTCCAGAGCAGATGGCTTGTTTTTTATTTACAGGTCCCACTTAGTACTAGTAGAAAATGCAGTAATGTTTTGAAAGCCAGCTGTTTAAATATCAAAATAGATTTTTAATTGAAAACTATTTTTTTAAATGGCATAATTTTGCAAAGGAAAATTTACAGCACAATTATAATTTTCAACTAGCCAAAACACCAATTTCTATCAGCCAAAAAATGTTATATCATTATTTCAGATGAAGAAATTTCTAGCAATGTCGCCCCAGTTTTATGAGAGAGACAGTTACTGAACATACTTTGTAGCTTCTAGCAGTGTAAAAATGAAGATGTTCAGGGAGAAAGGACCACCTGATATCATCCTTGCACTGCTCAAAGCCAACTGTATAGTTATTTTAATGTAATTTAACGTAAAGAACTATAGACAGTTTTCCCCTCTCTGATACCAGACCATCAGTCTAGTCACAGAATGCTTCAAATGGTGGGCTGGTACAGTTGGCAATTTCCAGTTTCTCTACTCTTCCTACATAGCTTTTTTCCCATTCTGTGCAGAGGGAGTATAAGAGATGCTGCAGTCTAGTTCAGTAATACCCATTAGATGCTTGTACCAATTAGTGTACAGATAGTCTTCAGAGAGTAATATGCAATTAATGCAGATGCTTAGATGATATGGATAGGTCCTCATCAAATCTCAAAAGAGCTTTAAAATGACCTACTCGATAATTGCATATTTTGTTTTTGGTTATATATATTTGTGGGGGGGGTGTGTGTGTGGAGGGGGGGGGGGGTTTTTACTTTCCTTTCAAGTTAAGAAATCTGGAAGATGATACGTTATTCTGCTGTCATCAGCAAAAGGTGTTTCCTCCATGAGACTATGTCAAATGAAAAGCTCAGTAGTCCACTAATGGCCATGACCTGTAGCTGTCTTGTTGTACAGTGTAACTGAGTTATTTCCTTTTCTAAATCTCCAAGCTTTCCACAGATAATGCTAGGTTAGCACAGCCGGTAAACAGATCACCAGTCACCCACCAACTACCATCCTGTCTGCCCCAGGAATGAAACATCTCTCCTCTAGCCTGAACTTTTGGACCTTGAGCTTGACCCTGTCTGAGTTTCTGTAAGTTACCAAACGATTTTGATGATAAAGCCATGAAGGTCAGGATTAGATAGGTGGGGAAACATGTCAATAAGGAATGGCTAAATAAAACAGGCTACTTAACCCAAAATGCTGGGCCTCTCAATCTCTCATTTCATCCCTATGCGTTGTCCCTGTAACTTTAATTTCCCCCTTCTCCCTCATAAATCCATTTATATTTTTTGCATCACTGCTCTTCGCAATTTATTCCATATTTCTAGTATTCTTTGTATGAAATAGCTCTGCTGGAATTCCTGTTTACTCCTAATTTCAGTTTGTTTCCATTGGTTTTTGAAGTAGCAGGTTCCAGTTAATTAAAATAAATCTGAAAATAGATACTTTCAGTATAGGAAATGTTAGTAAATTGATGCTCTTTTTTTTTAGCAGCAATGTGCTGGCGCTCTATTATTAATAGTCACACAAATAATTACACCAGACCTCATATTCAGGTAAATATAAAAAAGTAAAATGAACATTGGTTATTACAAATTCATAATACCAAGCTATAATGTACAGGTTAGAGTTTAACAGAAGAAATTGGACATAGTGCTTAAACACACAATCAAGTATTGTATGGCAGTGTAATTACATTCTAAACACTATGTTAATTATAATTTATATCAATTCAATAATTAAAGAAAACAAGCCCTTGCTTTGGTTTCCTATTCATATTACTGTGAGTTGTAAATTATTCCGTGTCAGCTAGAATGACACTGGATCATAAATCTAACAACTATGCACAGTGACATAATTCTTATGTGTCAAAGAAATGCTTAGTGTGTGCGCTAGATTTGAAAGAAACATTTTGTTAATTAAAATCAGGTCAGAAGTAAACAATAGAGAGCTAAATAGGGCATAGAAAAATCCACTTGTAGACTGGCCAAAGAATTAAATTAAATGTAGATTAGCTGGTAGATTCTGACCTAATAGTTTCAGTTTAATTCTCTAATAAAGAAAACATTTATGTTGGACTAAATTCTCTGCTTAATTCAGTACCTGCTGGGCACAGAGTAAATGAGAAGGACATAGTCATAGAAATGCAGGCTAGGAAGAGGTCTCTAGAGATCCCTGAATCCACCTCCTGGGACTGAGGCAGGATTAAGTATACCTAGATCACCTATTCTTAAAAATCTCCAGTGAAGGGAATTCCACACCCTCCATAGTTCCAACCATTGTTTTAGCACTTAACTACCTGTAGAGATAGAAGACTTTTCCTACTTAATAATCTTCATTTCTGTAATTAAGGCAATCACTTTTTGTCCTAGCCCCTGTGAACATGGAGAATAGTTGGTTACTGTCCTTTTTATAACAGCCCTGAACATATTGGAAAATTCTTATCATGCCATTATTCCCCCATTCTCATGATTGTCTTTTCTATATTAAAAAAAAATTGTTAACATTTCACAGGTTATGTTTCCTAAACCTTTCATT
>NW_005842420.1:700629-703281 GCF_000455745.1 Alligator sinensis
GGATTACTTACAATACCTCCTGTTGTAAGATCTGGGTAAGGTAACATATCTCTGGGTAAAATTTAGCCTTTTTGCAATAATTCAGCAAAGCCAAATGCTCACCATTCTGCATTTGTTCATTTCATATCCTCTTCTTGACTTCAGGGCTTTGAACTTATCTTTATTGAATTTCAGATTGCCTCATTATTGTAAAGGCACTTAACAATTAATTTTACATAATTATTAAACAAATGTGCAACTTCAAAAGTGAAGTTACACTGCAGTGGTTTAAAGCCATGTTTTGACACAACCGTTGTGAAATTGTACTGATTTACAGCATTTGGTGGCTACAGTACAACCAAAATAGTTTTCTTTAAGCAACTTCGCTATTTTGTAAAAAAGTGACATTTAGTTTGGCTGAAAGAGGTGAGATATTCCTGAACTGATGTTGACAATCTTTCTGTAAACCTACAATTGACTTACAATAGATTATGCTAAGTAATCAGTCAAGCACAGTTAAAAACCAGATCCATCAGCCTGCAACGTCTTGAACTTGAATTTCTGTTATTTTGCAACTCATACAAATTTCAAGATTTTCAATTATTTTATGGATTTTCAATTTCAATCTTAATTGAATACTAGAATTTTTTAAGTAATTAATCTGAAAGGAATGTATTAGTAAACTATCTTTCCTAAATTTGAGTTGTTTAGACCCTGTCTCTGCTTGAGTTCTGTTGATTACTTTTCTTCCTCAGAAGATCTGGCATTCTGACTGTATCCAACATTGCATCTTTCTGGAGGATTTACTCTGAAAATAAGTTGCAAGTTTCATTTGGTAGAATAGACTGAAGTGAATTGTCATTTTCGCAAGAGATTGACTTGCTGTTGCTGAAAATGTTGATCCTTACAGAGTTATGGACAGATTGTCTACCATCTTTTGTACTTTAACAGAGTTCTGTAACAAAGAGAAGGTTAATATTTATCATACCAATTGAGCTGCTAGGTCAGCAATCTGAACTCTTATTCCAAGATCTTTCATTGCATCTTTTGCAACCACCTAAGTCACACACTGTGCACAGAATTCTCAGAAACTGCATGGAGAGTCCATCTTCTTATGCAGAGTGTACAAAGTTCTATTTATGTTCTTAACATTTTATAGGTTATTTCCAGGCAATACAGCACTGATTTGGGTGGTTTTGAAAATTAATTGTGTGAAGTTCTTAACAATTGTGTAGCTGATCTTTTTAAGACTGGTCTGGAATGCCACACCCAAAGCATGTCCAAAGTGATGAGTACATCTATACTGGGTTCTGCCTGTTGCAATCTGATTGTCACACTATCCCAAAATTAGCAAAACAGTTGTTGATCCTAAAATAATATGTAAGAAAATAATTTGTAATTAAAGATGCAAAGATTACCTCTGAAAATATATAGGTTTCTTTTTACTGTCAAATAAACTCGGTCAACATTCCAATCATCACCCACATGTCCTAGACATAAAAATAGCACTTCCACTTTTGTCTTTTGGAAAAATCTATTGCTTCAACTACCATTGTTGGTACCACTTTTCAGAATTTTTCTTATTTATATTCTTCAATTTTAAGAGTCAGCATTTCAAAGATCTCTGTGACAGGGGGCCATCTCAAGGCCAGTCACTTACTTCGTCCCACCCATCCACCTGACTCTTCTGCCACACCTTTGTTGTAACTGAAGAGAAATTGTTTCTAGGTGGGAGGCTGCCCATTTAATGCCCTGATGAGACGAGCATAATACACGGCTCCAAACCATTCCTACACCATGCCCTATGCCTCACAGACAGCATCCAAAATCACTGGCCCAGCAGTGTTTCCTCTAAGCTGCTCTGCATGCATGGCCACGCAGGTGTGCCTACAAGTGTGGCATGAGCAAGGCTGCATGGCCACACACACAGCACAGCTTAGAGGGAACTCTGCTCCCCAGACCCCATAACTGGGCCACACTTGGCCTTGGTCCCAAACTTGGCCTCAGGTGTCCATAGATATGCCATGGCCACATGCCCTCTCACTGGGGCTTCTGCTCCAGCCAGCCTATGTGTAGTTCTTCAGGCCCCTTCAGCCCTACTATGTGGCCTCTGACAGCCACTTTGCCCCCTCAATGGAGCTTCTGGGCCCTATGCCCCTTGGGCCTCAGGTGTCTGTCAATGTGCCTGGATTCCAGGCTTGGTCTACAGCTCACAGGTATTGGTCAACATACCTGGACCCTGCCCCACTCAGTGTATAGCAGAAAGCCCCTTTTCCTCTTGCCTGCAGTTGCTCTCCCCTCCTTGGATATGTTTTTCCTCTTCTACCTTTTCTTCCTTCCTCTTTCTTTCACTGTAAGATAAGGAATTGTGTTTTGAAATTTGTATGTGTGCATTTTGTATCTCCCCTTGTATTTTGGTATTTTTATCTATTTGTGCGCCATGGCATTACTTTTGTAGCTTATATTTATACTCCTCACCTTTCAACTTTCAACTAAATGTGTTTAGTTTCATAAGTAAGTTATACATAGTAACAATGTTAACAAGGGCAGGAATCAAACTGCCCTTCCCTGTATCAGGCTGGCCCCTGAAAGAGCGAGTGAATCAGTGACTGAATGTGTAACACTGTAGCAGCAGCCAGCAATTAACACCTAAGGAAACTGCAGATCAACCAA
>NW_005842420.1:703354-739639 GCF_000455745.1 Alligator sinensis
CCCAAACCTGCACGTACATGCAGATGACCCCTGGGGCTGACAGATGCCATCCAGTAGCCACCGAGGAGGGAAGTCCCACGAGGGTCAACAACCCCTGGATTGGGCAAACCTGAAAACTGGTGAGTCACCAAAGTCTGCCAAGGACAGATAACAAGCAGTAAAAAGTGACCCTCAGTGGTGCCCTCTTGATCTCCAACTTGACCAGCACCCGACCTGTCCAGCCAGAAGGACCAGCCGGCGACCCCCTTCTGGAAGATAACACCACACTGAACAAAGCCTCAATGGCAGACTCCAGTGCTTGTAGGATAGGTATACCTGACTCTTGTAGCTTGCTACTTGTGTGTGCATATGTGTGCACGTGTGTGTGTGTGTGGGGGGGGGGGGACGACCAGCCCCAAGGTTTATGATTTAACTTCATTACAGTGCTTCAATCTGCCTAATAAACCAGAATTTTAAGGATCCCGAGCTGGACATTTGTAGCCAACAAGTGGACCTGGGCCCTGTGCTTTTCTGTCCAGTGTGCTTCCCTATTCTTTCCCCTCCACAGGGTACCCACAAGGCAGCAGGGGCTGAGTCTTTCCAGTACCCCATACTCTCCTTTCACTGAGGAAGCACAGGTGTGGCATTTCCTGGAGACAGCCTCACCACTAGCAGCCCCACCACACCATCCAATCACAGCAGGGTGCAGTTTCAGGTCATGCCCCAGAACCAAGAACCTCCTCCAGACCCATAGTTCCTACCCTGACCTTCAGATGTTCTGGGAGCTGCAGTACTCCAGCTGGGTGATGTTCCTTCTTCAGTTCCCCAGTTGCAACTAGCAGCCCTGCTCCTTGGGTCTGGTCTTATACCCCAGCTGCCTAGCCCTACGCTAATCAGGCAACCTCCTGACTGCCATGTGATGACCTAATTGGGTCGGCTCCCACCTGCAGGCTGGTCTGCAGACTGCTCAAGCCCTTAAAGTGGAAGGCACCAAAGGTGCCCTGCCACAATCTTCTTTTGAATATCTAAGCTTGTGAGTTTGTCTTAATTCTTTAGAAATTTCCTTCTCTAGAAACTTTAAAATCTCAGGATCAGGATTCAACCAAGCACTTGAATAAAATTACAAGTCAACCCTTCTGCATAAGGGTCCATTTTCAGCATGTTCTGTTTAATGGTCTTGTGGAATAACTTCTTGTCTGGCAAGATAATATGCACTCCTAATTAGTAGTTTCATTATGATCTTCCTGTTTTGCTCTCTTGTGAGATTACTTAAAACTTAGCATGTCACCAACCTCTCTATGATCTTTTAAAGACCATCACCTGCTTTGTAATGATGTGTAGATGTTTCCAGGTTTATTTTTGCTTATTGCTCATTAGGAAACACAGGCTATGTAAAAACTGAATCTGCTAATGATTTCTAAGTATAGGCCTAAAAGCAGTAAGAAGAAAACATGCTGTTACTAATTCCAGAATAACAGAACTACTTAAAATACCTAACCAGAATTAGCAGAAGAATAGCTTTATTTTCCAAGGTTCCACAACAATTTAAGCCAGAGTTGTCACTATGTCTACCAATATCAGGCTATGGCATTTCTTTTACATTGCAAACAATGGCAGAGACAACTTGGTACCATAACAAGCAGAAGATGGCCCTCATACTCTAAGTGTTGTCTCTTCCTTTATGTTAGTCATGTTCTAAGTCAGCAAAGCTCACATTTGCAGAGCAGAGGGCTGGGTGCTTGTGATCCAGCTGTACCATGGGTCATAATTCCCTTCCAAGAAGATGGGGAGGGAGACAGGGAGAAGGGATTTGGCTGGCAATGTCAGAGTGAGAGAAGGAAAGAGGATGAGAGTTTATTTCAAGTAAACAGCACTTGCAATAGGGGTGGGAGAGAGCCTAACTAGGGTAAGCAGCACCTGCCTAGGGAAAAAAGGGAGGAAGAAACAGAAGGCTAGATTAAGCAGCAGGGAGGGCTACAGAAGAGATCCATGGCATGGTGCAGCTCAAGGAAGTGCACATGTTGGGTCAAGCTGCTTGCAATTGAGCCCCAGTTCCACAGGCTGGATGGATCCAGTCACTTCAGGGGCCAGATCCAGCCCATGGGCTGCTGGTTAAACACCACTGTTTTAAGTAATTTATTTTAGCACCTTATAAAATATGCACTTCATTGTTTTTCACTCAGGCACCACTCACTAAGAATAGCATAGGATTGTTTAATTAAAATGCATGCACAGACATACATACACAGTAGTGTAACTAGGGCAGGGTAAACAGGGTACCAACCCCAGACACCAGTTTAGAGGGGGGCTAGCAACATCCTGTGGTGCTCCAGACCCTTTCTCTGGCATTCTGCACACCACCCTCTGACACTCTGGGATGCAACAGCATCTCTGCCAAGGGACCTGAAACTGCAAGTTACACAATGTGCATACACAGCCAAATACTTTATAATGAATTGAAACATTCAACTGGTACACTGATTTTATGTAATCATGAGGGCATAAATCCTATTTCACCTTTGCATGCTGTGACAAGGCCTGCCCCAGGACAGTGGCTGTGGCACCCCTAATGACCATTAGGGGTGTGCGAAGTGGGCCCTATTTGATTTGGATTCGCATTCAGCCCAAATCAGGGCCAGTGATTTGATTAAACAATTCAGATCCCTGTCCCTGATTCGATTCAGCTGAATCTGAAGATTCGATGCTGATTCAGAGAATCAGTGATTCGGACATAGACACAGCTTTAAATGTTTTTTCTACATACCTCGAGGTACCAGGCATGACTTTTGAACACTGATGCTGGGGTGGATGGAGCATCCCACAGGAGTGTGTGGGGGGACCACCCAGATGCTTGGCGGTAAGCCAGGAAGTGGCCTGGAAGTACTTCCGGGCCACTTCCAGGTCCATCAGGGAGCACACGGGGAGGGGGCCCACGTGCTCCCCTGGCTCAGCAATCAGCCATGCGGGGACCCTGGATGTCCCCCGAGACCCGGGAGGCACCAGTCACTGAGCTGGGGGGTGCAGGGAGGCCCCTGTGCATGCTTTCTGGTGGACCCAGAAGTGGACCGGAAGTGCTTCTGGTCCACTTCCGGGTCTGGTGTCAAGCGCACTGAGGAGCCTCCCATGCTCCTGTGGGACACACCATGTGGCCCACCATCACAGCATTCACAAGTCACCTGCCACCTAGAGATATGTAGAAAAAACATTTAATCCCCAAATCTTTCTGAATCTCTCCAAATTAATTCAGAGGGTTCCGATTCTATTTGGAGAAATTAAAGGGTCCTCTGATTCGATTTGGATTCAGTGATTCGGTCACCTCCCAACTTGGCCCACTACCTCAGCTTTAATCTGTTAGTCCCAGCCTACCAAGCACCCTCACTCTAGTTTAGCCTTAGTCCTCTAGACTTGGTCCACTGTGCTAAAGGGTGCAGGAAAAAGGGACATTTTTTGCCTGATCTATTCACAGAAAATGGTTTATAGCCATGACCATACAAAAGTGCATGGCCACAGACTGCTTCAAAAATAACCAATCAGGTGAAAATCTGAACCCTCATTACATGAGGAGTCAGATGAAGAGGTTGCAAAACACAGCATCTTCTGTAACTTATGTCTGTGCTGCCTCTCAGACTGTTGCTGCATGGAGCTCCCTGTCCTGAGGTGGAAGGGGCTCCAATAGACCCACCCCCACTCCATCACTGGCTGGGGAACCACTAAAATGAACTCCCTCTAATCCCTTTATCCCCTCACATTCTGAAATGGGGATAGGCTGAGAGAGAGGAAGGGCCATTGTGAGGGGTAACTGGCTTCAGGCTCCCAACCAGCAGCTAGATTCCCCTCCCCCTTGGAACCAAGAGTGAACTTATGTTTGGTCCAGAGGATCGTTGTAACTCAGAACGTTTCCTGCAAAACATTCTCAGTTACAGCAGAGAGCTGCACTTCAGTCACCCTTAAGCCATTACTCTGCAAAACTGGACCCCCACAATCCTCATTGGCATCACTGGACCCTTGGTTTGCAGCCTTCAACAGGAAAGGCTTATTGGTACCCCTCTGTGGCCTCCAACCACCACCATAGCCACAAACCAAGTCTCCACCTAGCAAAAACCCAAAAGCAAGTGATTACATAGCCTGAAACTGCTTATCTTTCTGAGGCTGTCAGCAGAGCTTCTTCTCTTCTGTGGATCGAAACTATTGTGACCTCTATTGCTAGGCTTAGGTTTATATGACAGTGAGGGGGTTGTGTCTAACCTAATGCAATATTCTAGACTCTCTTTTCTCAGATTGCACTGTCTGGAATAATAACGGTATTTACTGACTCTCACCTGCCACATCTTGATTAGTATATGATGTTATAAACCGGGAGGTGTTATTTGTTATCTACCACAGTAAAAATCTAGCAATCTGTAGTGGGGAAGAGGATCCTCTTCAGTTATGCATTTTTTCTGGTAATTCTTGTGTAAGGTGACTAATGCTGACCATCAATTTGAAATCACAGTCTTACGTCATTTAGATTAACAATGTTCTTCTTTTATCCATACTCAAACTTACATCCATAATCAACTTGCTGTTTGCATGACTGTTGTTACTTGTTTATATCAATTAAGTACTAATATCAACTTAAACAGAATCCAACTCGGATATGATTTTACTTTAACAGCATTACTGCTTATCTAACACTTTTTAGTCAGTCCAGTTTCTATCACCCAGGGTTTTATTTCTTTATTTAGTATCTGGGCACAGTCTCTCTTCCCAAGGACTTGCAGCATCTTTTAGCAATCTCCTTTTCTTTCTTTTCCTTTTATCTAGAGCCCAATTGGCTCACAACAGAGCCCAACAATAAAAAACAACCAAGCCCCAGTCCCAGTATCCTCAAATGAGAGAAGGGTGCCTCCACCCCTTTCTCTCTCTTGCAGAGAATTACCTTTTGAGGATTCTTCATTGGTGATTTCCAGTTTAATTAGCTCCGCTTGTCTTCTTCACTGCCCTAGACAGCCTGGTCCTATAGGGTTATTTTTCTCCCTGCTTTCTTCATGAGTTTTTCCTTCTCTGCCCTCTTCTGGTGTCCGTTTCTCCTGGGCCCCACTCCTCTCCACCTCCAGTCGCTTGATCCTCACAGAACAGCTGCTCCGTAATCTCTGCCCTTCTCCTGTTCTCATGTCCTTGTCTTCTTCAGAGCCTTTTCCTGTTGTGAGTGTTTCATTTATTTCCCCTGTTTCTTCACAATGACCTTTTCTTTTCCCCATTCCAGTCACCTGAAGTGGCCCCCTGGTAACAGGGCCCAGACACTGCTACTTTTCACAGTCAGAATCCTTACATTTCCCTGCCTGTAAGCTGAGCTGTAAGGCCCTTTTTACCATGTGATTTGCACCTACTGTTCTTTGCATTCAGGTTCTTGGAAAGGGAGAGCGTGAACTCTTCTGGATCTATCTTGTTCTACTTTCTTAGATCTGATGCCTTTTTACTCCCAGAATTGGGGTTGATCATTTACCAAATTAGGAGCAGGCAATGCCTTGCAACTTATCTCTGTGTAAGCCACACTCCCCCTCAGGCCTTCCTCCTGCCACTGTTCTTACTTTCTCCCAGTAGAAGGGGTATGGTCCCCTGTTTCACACACCAACATAGCAATTGCATTGTTTTGTAACTGCAATTTTTGGTATTGCAAACAATTTAGATTCTATTTCCACTTGTAGCAAAATAGGTCACCCAGGTATGTCACCCAAAATATTAACCAGATATGAGCATACCTGCAAGAACTAAAATGGAGGAAAATCCTCTTTATCTTGGTGGTTAAAGTACATAGTGGGGAAGTGGGAGATGAAGTTCAAAATACCTTGGGGTAAGGGAGCTTTAAAACCCAATGCAATCTATACATGTGCTCTGGGGTGGGGCAGGGGGGCAGTTTAATTAGAGTGGCTCTGAGAGCTCCTCTAATTAAAGGGACCACAGTGTCAAATGTATTCAGTGGCCCATGTTTCAAAATAGTGGCAGGGGTGCTTTAACTAAAGCTCAGCCAATGAGCTTCAGTTAAAGTGGCCCCACCACCATTTTGAAATACAGGGACACTGAATACACATGATGCTGAGGCTGCTGAAGTGCACTAATTAGCACGCTGTGACAGGCACACAGCAGACTCAATTAATTGAGTCTGATCCAACATGTGCTAATTAGCACATGTCAGAGAAAAGATGTGTCACATGTATAGGTGCCCCAAGTGCCCTAACTACTCAGTTAAGTGGCTAAAAGATGGGAGGTCTTTCTTTCTCCTTGGACCTCAAACACTCAATAATCATACTTTTAATGTTTCTAAAATTCTGGACTTAGTCATTAGGTATATAGCCTTCTGTGTTCCATTCTCACTGAGAGGTTCTGTCAAGGAAAAAGCAACAAATAAAGTAACTGGATGTCTTTTGACTCAAGCCAAACCCCAGACATGATGGAAAAAAATAGGAATCAGTTAGGAGGTTCTATGAGCCTTATTCAAAGGGAAAGTGTCAACCTAATCCAGGTTGACCCTAGAATCTTTGTACACATAAAGCAGTGGCAACACATAGGGGGTGCACAAAAGTTCACGTGTACCCCCTGACACTAGCGTTCCCCGCTTAGGCGATGGGCAGGGGAGCAGGCGAGAGCACTGGTGCCCCCTCCGAGAGGGCACCAGGAGAATCAATCCTCATGGTCCCCCTGTGGCCTGGAAGTACCAGTGGCATGCTGCTGGCACTTCCACATTGGTATGATCAGCTGTGGGGGACCCACCCCCCCAGTCGCTGACTGTTTGCTGGAAGGGCAAGTGTCCCCCCCTGACTCAGGAGGTACCAGTTGCCCATAACACACAGACAAAATGGGGGTAGGGAGTGGGGAACACAAGGATCGGTAACCCACATGAGAGAAGGAGGGCTGCCTAACAAGTACAAGATGCAGATAGATCAACCTTACCCAGGCACACATAAATCTTCTTTATAAGTAGATAAGACTGCATGAGTGGCCATTTTGCAGTCAATGACAAAACAAGCAAAAGCATGCTCTAGAGGATACTTCCAACATAGTTGTGGCTACAAGAGCCAGCTCATATCTCAAGCATAAGAGAGAAAATTCAAGTCCCCAAGACCAGAAGGTTTTACCCTTTTTTAATTAAAAGGAAGCAATTAATACAAACAGTTAATACTGTAGCTTGCAGGATATAGTAAACACCAATTGAGATATTATGAATAGCTTTTAAATTTTAACTAAAGGCATCTTTACACATGCTCTGGGGTGGAATGGAGGATGCTTTAATTAGAGCAGCTCCAAGAGCAGCTCTAATTAAAGTGTCCACAGCATCATATGTATTCAGCGTTCCGTGCTTCAAAATGGTGGCAGGGGCACTTTAACTAGAGCTCATTTTATGAGCTTTAAAGTGCCCTCACCTCCATTTTGAAGCTCAGGGATGATGAATATACACAATGCAGAGGCTGCTGGAGCATGCTAATTAGCACGCCCCAGCAGACTTAATTAATCAAGTCTGCTTCAGCGCATGCTAAATGGCACACGCTGGAGCAGATGTTCAGCACTCTTGTATAGGTGCCCTTAAAAAGTAAGGTCCTCATATAGACTTCTCTTCATTCTTATTTTTACATGTAAGGTTCCAACATAACATTTACTTCTAGATCCTAGTGTGCCAAGACACACACATGTTCCTCCCTTTAGTTAATAGATCTTTAAATAACCATATAGTGCTAGTATTTATTGCCTTCAAAACCTGAGAAATTCTTTCCCCAAACATTTCAAGACCTAGGCAGCTAACCCTGCAGCACTCCCTAGCTAGCAGGAGTGCAGCCCTCACAGTTTTGTAACAATAAGCCACTGAGACCATCAGTGTAACTGATACCACTAATAACTTCTTTATCCAACAGCACCATGCCTGTGCACTTAACTAACAGAGGATGACTGGATGCAACTTGCCTGACCAATTGCCCACAACCAAAGCTTCCTATATACCTTCAAAAACAAAACAGCTACTGAGTAGATCCAGTAACTATTTCAGAATTCTTCAGAATCCCATTTCAGAATTCTTCTGAGCCCTTTGGGTGAATTTTCCCTTGGGACACTGAACACAAAGATAAGTAAAATCCATGCAATCACTGCATTGTTTCTCTTATTTTTTTATGGCAAAAGTCAGTGGCCATAAACCTCATTGAACAAACTTTAGTTAAAGCATCCTGGTGGCCTTTTAGAAACATGGAATGCTGAATACATGTGACACAGTAGCATTTTAATTAGAGCTCCTCTCTGGAGCCACTTTATTTACCCTCCCTCCCCACTCCTGGAGCATGTGTATAGACACTCAGTGTTGCAGTATAAAACATGTATGTTTCATTAACAAAATGATATCCTTATCCTTGTTTCACCATATTCAGTTTCAGCATTATAACCATCTCTTTCTAGTTGGCAGTCAATATGTTAAAGATATGTGTTAAATTTTATTGCAGAATGCTCTTACGGCAAAATGGTAATCTATTGTTCTAGCACACAAATCTCATAAACTAAATTGTGCAAAGCAAACCATGCAGCTTTACCTAAGGACTCCATGAGCTTTTGAAATAATTTGAAATAGAGGGTACAGAGAATGGAAGAATGCCTGTGGAAAGATTTAAAGTAAAACAAGCACATGAATAGTATTGATGCCATGTGCTTTTGACCCCATAAACTGTGTATTCTCTGTGATTTGTGAGTTCTATGTAGAACAGATTGATCTTATTGATAAGCTAGCAGAGTACCAGTGAATTCAATTTCATCTGACTTATTCTGATCTTTTGAGAAACACGTTCAGTGATTAATTTGGAATATGTTTTGATAAATCTGACAGTGCTGGCCAATGAAAAATAGATTAATTAACTAATTAGGCTTACTTATACAATTTTTTAAAAATATTGTACAATAATATTAATATATATATATATATATATGTATGTATGTATATGTGTGTGTGTGCGTGTGTATATAGATGGATATATAGATATACACACACATACATGCATACACACACACATATATTTACTCCTTACTTAGGGGAAAAATGTGATTAATTGTGCTTGGATGCACAAGATGGAAAGAAAAATCCTCCTTTTAGCTCTATTGAGTATATTGATGTACTCTGTAGAGCTGGTCATACATTTTCTCATAAAACCAGGCTGTCAGAGAATGCTGGTATTCTGACAACAACCAGGTCTGTTTGTTCAATAACAAGGCTGAATCCAAGGCTTGGTTCTGACATGGGTGACTGGTGCCTCCTGATACTGGGGGGGCACCAGCAGCTGATCGCCAACCAGGGAGGAGCAGGTCCCTCAGCAGCCGATCCCCCAGAAATACCAGCGGCAAACCTAGAAGTACCACCAGCACTTCTCTCAGTGCCCCCACAATCTTGGGGGGGGCACTAGCCATCATCCCCCCACTCTCCAGCTGGCAAGGGTCAATTGTGGGGGGGGGGGGGGCATGTGCCCCCCCAGCATAGTCCCCCTATGTGTCTCCTATGATTCTGACAGAATCCTGCTATGTTACCAATAGATTGCTCCAGACACAGGGATCATAGAAGTGAGGGACTCTCCTACCCTAATGTAGTGTAACAGGTAGGTCTTCAACTCAGGAGCCATGCACTTGGGTGGACTGCTTCAGTGACAGACATCCCAGTATTTTAGGTTCCCTGGCTCCAGATCTAATAGGCATTTGGGTCCTGGCTCCATCAGAGGAGAAATGGAAGTTTTCAGAACTCCAGCTGTAGCTATAGCTGTCAGAACTTCCAGGATTCCAGTTCTGGGTCCACAGTGGGGATCCTAGAAATCACAGGAATAGTCATCAAAGTCTGTTACCCCAAGTAGTCTGTACATTAGGGTTTCTCTGGACCAACAGAGTCTAGGAACCTTTATGTTTGTGGAGCAAAACTGACACATTTTCCAGTGTCACCAGTACTATTCGAAGGATGTTAAGCCCCATTCAACCAAAACCAAACTTTTAGGATTTTTTTTCCCCTATAAACCAGAACCTCTGCTTTTTAGCTAGCTCTAGTACCAGGTGCTTGAACTATGGGCTTGATCTAGAACCTAATGAAGTCACAATGAAGTTAATGATACTCTTTCTACTGATTTGAGGAACTTTTGAATCAGACTTTCTTAGATGTAAGTGTCAATAACTAATTCTGCAGGATATCTGATGAGGGGTCATTATAGTAGCCACAAGGAGAGGAACAGTAACTGTGCTCCCTTTGGGCTCTGTAGACCACAAGGAAATAATTCACCTGTCAGTGTCACAGTATGTCTTGTGTCTCCTGCTGGTTTAGAATGTTAGTAGATGTAGGATTGTGCCTTAAAAGCAACACAGGCAAGGAAATTTCTGCCCTTCCTCTGAAACTAGACACTAATGCAGCAGAATTCTTCACCCTGATGTTAGTAATATATCAATTCAATTTAAAATTAGTTTTAGAAAATTAGATTACTATTGTTCTTCAAATACGTGCAGGTTACATTGCCAAGTATAATACTGCAATTAAATACTGCCTGTGAGGGAAGAAAGGTCTAATTTTTAATACTCTTTAAAAGGTTCTGCATGGCAATAATCCCAGAAACACCAAAGAAATCAAGGGTTTTCATTTTGCTGTCTCTGTGCTTGTTCACAATCAGTCACAGACACAGGATTTGCTACACCATCACTCTATTTTAACAGAAACCAGCCTGCTCTTCAGTGGGTACATCAACACGAGATGCTTTACTGTGCAGTAGTATAGTTTACTATGCATTAAGCATGTGTGTCTACATGTGCATACACTTACTCTGTTTACTAAGTAAACCTTACTAATCATGACTAAATTTGCTACCTGCAAATGCAAATAAAAAATTTACTTGTGATTACTAGCTGTGTAGTAGCACTTATGTACACACGATTGGGAAAAAATCTGGTCCCAGTCAGCCAGCCACCAGGGAGCAGGAGATTGCTCCCTATCTCCGGGGTGGTCTCTGCTACCAGAACCTGGGCGGGGACTATGTCCCCCTGTCCTGGTAATAGGGAGCTCCAAGCCCCCCACTCTGAGATCACGATCACAGAATGAAGTCTGTGAGATCCTTATCTTCCAGCTCCCACTTCACCAATGCAATCAGGGAGCAGAGGGCTGGGAAATAATGATCTCCTAGCTCCAGCTCTGTGACCGCAGGGCTGGAACTGGGTGCTGAGAGATCCTTATCTCCCAGCGCCAGCCCAAAGACTGTGGAGCATGGGTTGGAAGATCCTTATCTCTCTGTGCTGGTTCCATGGTCATTGAATTGGTGCAGGGAGCTCCCTGCTGGCAGGGGCTAGGGAGCCTGTTCCCTGCCCAGCTCTGCACTCATGGAGCTGAGTGGAGAACAGGCTTTCCAGCCCCCACCCTGTGATTATGGAGTGGGGGCTGGGACCTGTCCTGGTGAAGAACCCCACTGATCAGACCCCACCTGATCACCAATCAGGTGATCAAGGCACAGGGCTTGGAAAGCACTGCAGGGGTGGGGTAGGTCCCAGCCCTCTTCCCTGATCCGCCCTGATCCAAGCTACCTGCTAGCTGCCCACTGGCAGATCAGGGCAGGAGGCTGGGACCTTCCCTTCCCCTGCAGCTCTTTCCCAGCCCATGTCCCTGTTTTGGGAGCTAGGGCCAGGAGCTCCGTGCTGCTGGAGCAGGAGGACATTGTCTCCGTCCTGACAGCAGGCAGCCCCCCAGGGGCAGGGTGCAATATCCCAGCCCCAGCCAGAAGTTGCCTCCTGGTCTGGTGCTCCCTGCCAGCCACTGGGCTAGCACCCAGGGGGAGCCTAGAGCTCCCTCTGGTGATGCCAGGGGCCCATTGCAGGGCCCCAAGAAGCAGGAGCAGTTCACTGCCATTAGCAGAAAATCTGTTCCCACTTCCCTGCATGTGTGGAAACCTGCCCTGGATGGTTTACTCATGAATAGTTTACTCATGAGTAAACTGCTCTCAGATCTAATTCACATGTAGACATACCCAATAAGTATTCCTACCTACACTTTGTAATGTTCAAATAAGGAACCTAAGACATCCTTTCTTTTTGTAATGATTTGACTAGGGAAAGGTTATGAGAAAATTATACTTTTTATGATGATCATTTCATAACCTCCTAAAATTATACACTAGGAAGTCCTTGTGGGAACCAAAATATGAGTTGGATCTAGAAAGAAAAAGCTTCTGGGACGGTTTGTACAGCAGGTATTGAGTGCTAAAAAAACAGTTCTTATTCATCAAATATCTGAAGTCCTCTAAATTAAAGACCCTGTATATTAAGTGAGGAACATATTCATTTACATGTGTGTTTGCTGTCACCTTTGATTTGTACCTCTCATTAATATTAATAGATTTTGTACATATTCTTCAAGGGAGAAAAATACCTTTTCAGTTAGCATGAAATTGTTTGTTCACCTATTACAGAGCATTAAAATATAATTCTCTATATAATAAAGTAAATTACTGTTTGCTTATTTTAAAATCATTTAAAAGACACTACAGGATCCACTAGAGTAATGTAAGATTCCATTGCTTATATGTGTACTTATTGACCTGAAAACAGTACTACTGTCATACATTTATAAGATACTGTTATGGAAGTTGTCATAAAATACGTTCATGATGTCAGCTGCACCAGTAATACCTCAAATGGACAGGTAAAGGGATTATAATTTTTGATCTTGGTTTCAGATACATCAAAAAGTTGTACTAGAGCTTCAGTGAACTGTTCACCTTAAAAGCACTTGAGTGAACATGCTGTTCTGTGGTAAGATTTAGTTCTCTCGTACCTGATACAGTCCACTCTGAGCGGGATGAGACACAGAGCCAACCTGGTCCAGAATGAAAGGGACCTTGAACACAAACTCTTATTTGATATAGAATTTTACACCCATTCACACCCATTAATTCCCATACCCCTGGATTTTCTGAATACCTGCTGCCTCCTATCAACTATTTTGTTGTTTCTTCTGATGGTGGGTATATTCTCTCCCATACACATTTTTTCATTTGTTTTTTAAGTGAAGAAAATGCAATCAGTTCTGCAGGTGCTTTGATTGCATGGATTTGATGGTGGACCACATTGCCTAGAGTTGCTACAGTGGTATTGACTAATATCAATCCTCTCATGTTAGGAGTTCTTCTACTGGAAAAGAACTTTACCTGTACCAAGGACTGGGATTGGCTGAGCATTTCTGAGTTGAAAGCAAATTTTTTGTTATAGTCCACCATAAACAAACTGTTCTCCTTCCCTTGCAGGTTACATATTGACTGCCAAATCCCACTGATTTTGTTTGTATAAAGGTAGATTTTGTACTTCAGGTAATGACAGACTTTTATCATAGGCCTCATGTCATTCCAGAATTCTTGAACTTTAACCTAGTTGTGTGGGACACACACAGACACAGAGCCCATGACTGTGACTGTCACACTTGACTTCATTTATGGTTTGATTTGTTTGTAGGACGGTAATGACTACTTGTCCAGACATAGTTTCACAGTGAAGGGACCATCACAGTTTAAATTTTATCACTGATATTAATCCTCCACTAGTAAAAATGCCAATTATAAGGTGTGAGATTTGAAAACTGGAAAAAAAAATGAACAATGATAACTTGCTGAATGGTGTATGCATGGGAGGAGGGGCATAAAATTGCAGTCACTGGGTATTTCTACATGTGCAATTAATGTGAAGCAATGAAATCCAGAGATTATTGCTTCAGCATGTATTGCTTCTGAGCATGCTGTCTGAACATGCACCTGGGACTGCCACACATTGAGCCAGGTTGGAGCAGCCCTGGCTGGCCGGGGGCCCCGGGGATCAGCTTGCCATCCTGGGGCTGCTCTGAACTGGCTCAACATGCTGTGGAGGGGCTGGCTGGGGCATGAGAGTGCTCCAGTGTGGGGCTAGTTGGCAAGCTAACTAACTGAAGCACCCTCATGCTCCAGCCAGCCAGGGCAGCATCTAAATGTGTGCTGTGTGGAGAAAAAAAATTATCCTGCTGCAGAGTTCATTAGTTTACTTCAGCCTAATAGGGGTACACATGTAGATGTGCAATGTTTATGATTGTTATGATTAGACTGAAAACAATAGTTAAATGCCTTATATTTTAATTTGCAATAGCTATAAGTTACCTTGCTAAAAACTCCCAATTGAGTCCCTTATAAAACTAACTTTTAAAAAGACATCAGATCTTTAATTCCACCTTTACATTAATATTCCATTAAATTTGTTGTGGTCAGCTTTCCATTTCTAGCCCTCTCAAATTTAGTGGGTTGCTGGCCGTCCTACTTGTACTCACAAAAACCACAGACTGTAGAAGGTCACTTCTCAAACAAATCCTTTTTTACTGCAATTGCCTTGTGCTGACTTTTCTCCTGACAATCATTAAGAGAGAATTTTTTTCAGTGATGTCAGTCACATCAGGTCCTCTAAGTGACAGCAAGTCTATGGGGAGTTTGAACAGGTAAGGATGTAGTTCATGGGGCTGGCAGATCAATTTTCTTAATGTTACTGTCCTCTACCTCCAGCTGCTGTTTTCAAGTCAGTGCTCTCAGTTGGTGTGTGTCAGGCTTGGCAGGCAAACAGCAGCATTTTGCAGTGGCCAAAGGAGCCCGGCCTAACTTTCATTACTCTAAGAAATCCTCAAAGCCTACTTCAAGTTTCTAATGGTTTGTTTTACTTCTCAGTTTGCTTTTACCTTACTTCCTTGTAAAAAGTTTTAGTATTAAAACAGATATTTCAAACCCTAAAACACATGCAGTAGGGACTTTTCCTTTTGCCACCTGTTGTTAGCTGGTAGAATTCTTTGCTCCAGAAGTTTATTTGATCATGTTATGGCTGAACACATCTGGATCTACTATATGCAAGATAAGATAATTGAAAGGATAAAAAAAACCCTAATGATCTAGAGATCACATCACCCTGATCAGGATTTAGGAATCCATACTACCATCATATCTTACTTCAGCATTGCACAATGGGCTACACTTCCACTATCAGACAGGACATCAGATTTGAGGAAGGAATGACATCATCCAATATAGGAAATTCCTATTCCAGAACCTTTCCAGGATGGCACCCACAAGTAGTATATGTCAGGTTTCACTGAGACCAATCTCCCTTACAGAGCTTTGCCCAGTGTCAGAGTCCACAGAGGTGATCAGTCTAGTAGTTAAAGCCAGTGGTGTTACTAGTAACTATAGTCAGGGGACAAGCCAAAGTCATATGGGGTTTCATGGGCTGAGGCAGAGGGGTTACCACAAGTGAATGTCAGGAAGTGAGCCAAAGTCAAACCAGGGTTCACAAGCAGAGCCAGGTGGTTACCTGAAGCAGATGTTAGGAAGCAAGCTTAAACCACAGTTCTGAAGTTCATGGATTGGGACCACAGGCAGGAATGTGGAAATAGCACACGGAAAAGTCACACAGGTGAGAGCTACTCATAAAGTAAGGCCAGGTTGTTGCAGATCAAGGGCCAGGTGTTGCAAGAGCTGCTTAAAAGCAACTCTAGAACCAATCAGTAGACTGAGGCTCAGCTGGCCCTGCTTAGGGTGTTGAATGTTGCTCACCTAGGTGACCAGCCGCAGCACAGATTTCCTTATGGCTATCCCCCTTCCTCAAGGGTGACTTCCTGATACCCTAGGGCCAGGTTTGTTTGGATGAGCCTGATGAAACTCCCTTATTAGGTCTGGTGTATTGACATTACTGGCCAGGTCCCAGTAGCATTCATTCAGACTGTACTCTTCCCAGTCTACCAGATAATGCAGTTTCCCCCTATTCATCTTGGAATCCATGAGGATTGGGGGAGGACCAGGAATTCTTCCTATCCCTGGATCTGCAAGGGAGGTAGAGAAGTGGGCATACAGCCTGGAAACAGGTTTTCATTATGAGGTTTAGCAATGAGACATGAAAGACTAGCTGTATTCTCATTGTCCTGGAGAGCCTTAATCTGTAGGTAACTGGGTTAATCTGTGAGGTGATGGGAAAGGACCCAGGTATCAGTATTTGAGCTTGGTGGGTGGCTACAGATAGCCAATAGACAACCAAATCTTATCACCCACCAAGACTGGGAATTCTTGGCAACCTCTGTCCACAAATTTCTGGTAGGCCTACTTGGCAGCTTTCAGGTGCCCTTTTAATTCCCTTTGGACCTGGTGGTAATGTGTGAATAGATCAGCTGTGGCTAGGGTGTGGGAGGGCTGGGTGGTAAAAAATGAAAATGGGGGTGGAAACCATAATTACAGAAAAAGGAACACTAGATGGTGGATGCGCATTCAGCATTATCAAATGCAAACTCTGTGAGGGGAAATAGGGAAACCCAATTGTCTTGGTGTTCATTTAGAGATTAGTTTAGAGAACACTGGAGATACTGTTTGAGTATTTGATTGACTCATTCTGTCTATCTGTCAGTTTGTGGATGGTGGGCAGATGAGGTAATTGGTTGGATAGTCTCAGGTGTTCCAGCCCACATGGAGTAGGGTGTGCAGTGGTGCCTGAAGGGCTGTGCATCAGGGTGTAGAGTAGGGTTTGCACAGGTGAGCCTGAAGGGCTGCACCAGCGGGATGTAGAGTAGGGTTGCTCAGGCAACCTGAAGGACTGCACAGCGGCCAATCCCCACAAGAACAAAAAACTTGGATGAGTTGTCCAGTGAGGGGCTAGGGGTGGAGTTCAGCACAGTGCGAGGCATACGGCCCAGTGTTGCATACAGTAGGGTTGCTCAAGTGACCTGAAGGACTGCATGTGGACTGGCCAGAGAGAGTGTAGATAAGCCTGATGGCCTGAGGAGGCTGCTTATGGAGCAGGGTGGTTTGCGAGTGGCCCAGTGAGGGGCATTATGAATGAGGCCCAGTGAGAGTGGGAAGGATGAAAGAAGCCCTGTGAAAGGGAGCGGTATCAGTGAGGCCCAGAGAAGGGCACAGTGTGAGAGGCCCAGCAAGGGGCACAATTTTGCCCGACCTTGGGCCAGAGTTATTAATAATTTATGATGCTATCTGCGAGGCATGGGACACATTATAGGAGACACTGGAGCAGTGTATTTTGCCCCAGGCATCAGGGCATTAAATGGGCAGCCTCCCATACCTTGCATCCATTTTTTTAACCACCAAGTCATGGCAGAAAAAATGTCATTTTTGAAGTGTTGAAAGATGACAGGAGCATTAGAAAGCCCAGCTGGTATCACCAAGTACTCAAAATGGCCATATTATGACTGGAAGGTGGTCTTCCATTCATCCCCCTCACAAATGGGAATGAGGTTGTAGGCCCCCTGGACGTCAAATTTAGTGAATAGCTTGGCAGAGTAGGGCCAGTCCAGTAATTCTTGAATCAATGGAGTAGGTAGTGGTTTCAAATAGTGATTTTATTTAGGGCTCTATAGTCTACACAAGAATGAAGAGAGACATCTTCCTTGGTTACAAAGAAAATTGGGACCCCAGCCAGGTATGTAGAGAGGCTAATAAACCCTTTTCACAGATTCTTCTGAATATACTCCTTGAGGGCCTTGAGTTCTGATTCAGATAGGGAATAGAACCAAAGGTGATCTGTGCCCCTGGTATGATGTCAGTGGAGAAATCATGTGGGCAGTGTAGAAGAAGTTGATCTGCCCCTTTCTTATTGAACCCATTGAGCAGGTCCTGGTATTTTGCTGGGAGAGATGGGTTGGACCAGCTCTCTCTGGTGATGTAGGCTGCGATCCCTTTGCTGACGGTGTGAAGAGCCCAGCATCTTTATCCCTGCACTTCATTAGGGCCCTGGCCAGAGGGCTTCCTAGAAAACATGTCTGACCACAATATGTGGAACCAAACTAGAGTTTCCTCTGCTCCCATAGGATGTCTGGGTTATAACAGGACAGCTGGGGTGTCCCCAGGATGATTGAAAATTGGGGGGGAATAGATTAAATCAAAGCAAAGGAACTCCTGGTGTTCGCTTATTCATACCTCCAGGAGGATCATTTCCTGGGTGACAGGGCCTGAGGAGAGGCTGGATCCATCTACTGACTCTGCTACATTGGGAGCTTGTTTTGTTCAAACTGGAAACCAATGCTGTATGGCAAAGGATGAGTCCATAAAATTCCCTGAGGGCCCTGTGTCTAGGAGGGCTGGCTGTGTGGGGGGTCCACCATGAACAGGTGCTGCAGGTGGAAGGAAACTAGCAAAGGGGGAATCTTGGTCTCCTGCAGTGATTGAGATGCTGATATAGGTCAGAGAGGCTGGTTGAGGAATAGGCAGCTGGCCAAACCCATGTTTCTCTATCAAGGCTGGTTCAGTCAGTTTCCTGCCGGTGAGCTGGGATACCCTTTTGGGGACAGTTCCGGGCAAAGTGCTCACCCTCTTCACAATAGAGGTAGAGACCTCCTGCATACCGACATATCTTTTGTTTCAGGGAGAGTTTCTTTCTTATTGTCTCCATCTGCGTAGGTTCCATGGATGGGAGCACAGATCCTTCTGGGTTTCAGGGGGATCCTGGAGCTTTACCCACTTCAGCCAACATTCCACAGGCAAACATCAATACAGAGATTAATAACCTATCCAGGATTGTCAGAAGCTCAACCCAGGGCAGCTCATCTTAGATATCTCCCTGGAACTCCTGATGAAATTAAAAGTGCTGAGTGGTCTCATTCCATTCTATATCTGCAGCTAGGTGCCTAAATTCTGTGACATAACGACACAGAAGTGGCTCTGCTCCAATGTCTAAAGGGCCTGTGTGCCTGATGTGGGTCCCCAAAATATTCTAGTCATCCCCTTGATAAAGGTTTTGAGCCAGTCAAAGAGGGGGCTTGAGGACTCCAAGAGCAGAGACACCCAAGCCAGGGCATCTACAGCCCCACTGTGGTGATGTCTGAGACATACATCCAGGGGCAGAGCCAAAAAGCTAGACCGCATTGATTAATGAACCCATGGAAGCTCCTATTTAATTTATATAGAAGGGGGATCTTAGGTTTGGGGTTTGCTGGAGGGGCCAGTTGAACCTGAGACTCCTCAGCTGGGCCTGAGGTGGAGGGTGGGGGGGGAGATGCTTTGGGCCTGCAGAGCCACATTTTGAGCCTGTAAACTTTCCAGTGCAACCATCAGTTTGGCCCCTGCGAGCTGACCCAGCAGCTGGTTCATCGTGCTGCAGCCTCACTGAGTTATTTATTGGGCTGTGCACGTCATGGTACACAGAAGTGTTCAGATTAATTGTTAGAGCCAGGGGGTCTGTAGTCAGGGGGCAAGCTGAAGTCAAATCAGGCTTCTGAAGTTTAAAGACTGGGCACATGGACAGGAATGCAGTAACAGGAACCAGGGAAGTCACACATGCAAGAGCTACTCACAGACTGGAGCCAATTTGTTGCACAGTGTGGGCCACGTGCTGCAAGAGTTCCTTAAAAACAGCTCTAGAACCAATCAGGGGGCTGAGGCTTAGCTGGCCCTTCTTAGGGTGTTGAGTATTGCTGACCTAGATGCCCAGGTGCAGCACAGGGGCCTTACATCTAGCATAGCTATGTCAGCTAGGGTGTGAAGAGATCTCAATACCCTCTGATGTAGCTAGGCTGGCCAAACCTCCAGTGGATGCAGCTAGGTCAGGGGTGGGCAAAATATGGTCTGCAGGCTGCATCCAGCCTGCTAGGGACTTTTATCTGGCCCATGGTGCCCCACCAACAAGTTGTACCCCACCCATCCCTTCCACTCACAAGGCTGGGAGCAAGGCACCCATGTATACACATGTCCCCACATACCCTATTGCACCTTGCTCCCACCCTTATAGGCAGAAGGGCCCAGCTTGCAGCTTCCATGCGGGGCTGCTGCTGTTGCAGTTGCTGGGGTCCTGCTCTGCTTCCCTGGCATCCTGCTCACTCTGGGAAGCAGATAGGGAAGTGGTGGGGGTTGGGGCAGAGCTGCAGATGGGTGGGGGTGTGAGGTTCAGGTGGGTAGCACGTGGGTGTGATGAAGGGTGGGGGAACCCCCCATGCACTCCCCCCCATGGTGCGCATCCCTGCAGGAAGTGGCAACAACAACAGCAGCAGGTGTTGTTGGGTGCTCCAGGCTCTCATACCCAGCACAGGCACTTCCACCAAGTGCATGGCTCCAGCTAGCACTGCATGTCATGGTGAAGAGCGCAGGCCCCGCCAGGCCATCTCTATCGCCGGCTCTCCCTGCTGTGCATATGCAGCCCTTGCACTCTGGTGGCACTGGAGGGAAGCCCTGCATGCTGGAACTGCCTCCCCCACCCCCTTCTGCATAGGGCTTCCCTCTCAAGCTGTGTGAGTGCAGAGGCTTCACAGATGTGTTAGGCAGTGCCTAAGACAGAGATAGCCCAGCTGTGCTCTTCGCCGCGATGTTCAATGCTGCGCTGCTGAGCACCAGTTGTCCTGAGACTTAAAATGTGGGCAGTCTTACAGCTTCATAGATGAGCTCAGAGAGGTTAAAACATAGCCAGGGCATACATTAAAAAAAAAGAAAGAAAATGCAGTGAGAACTTGAGAAAAACAGAAGAGGAATGACAGTGGCAGAGTGAAAGGAGTAGTGACAACGACAAAGCAGAAAGCAAATCTAGAAAGCTAAAATAGCTAATCTAGGACTCATCCTCCTAATCATTTTAATTTCATGTTTTCAGATACCTTCTGCTATGTTTCTTTCCCAGAAATTGAAATGAAAGGAATGGGAAAGTGAGAGGGAATGGAAAGAGAAATCTTGTTGCAATCTTAGTTTCTATTATATGACCAAGTCATTTGTTATTTGCAAAGTAGAATAGTCATCCTTATGGAAAATTTGATACTCCCTAGAATCACTGTGTCATGATCGCCCGATTCAATAAATGCAGACATACAAATAATGAGAAGAACGAACGATAGGTTTTATTGTGGAACAGTAGATTAACCTCTGCAGGCCTCTAGTCTCTCTGTCAGCTGACTAACAGATACTACCTAAATAGTTAGTTATTGCCTGAGGGCCCATCTCCCAGTTACCAACTTCTGTAGTCTAAGTAAGACAGCGTCTTTAAATTATGTCTTCTTTCACTACACATAAGACAGAACAGTTCAAGAAAACATGGTGGTGGATTTTTTTGTGCTGGCTATGAGGAAGGATATTAACTTTTCCTCTGTAAGACAATAGTTCACGTCCAGCTTGAACTGAAGTGCAACAGCTTGAACCAAACTGACCAAAAATAATTAAGACGGCTGCTCAGTGACCTATGTGTAATGACCAGAATTCAGTGTTGAAGAACGTCCATATCACAAATACAATCCCATTTTAGTATGTGACATTTCTTCTGCTTGCTTCATTACAAAGGCAAAGAACTGAAAAAGTAACTGAATTACACTTTTTCTAGGAAACTTGCTTTTCCAGCTAGCTAATGATTCATACATTCTGAGAAACAGTAAGAATACTGCAGTTGCCTTCATTACCCATATTTTTACCCATATTACCTATATTTTGGGAAAAATAGATGTATATTATTGGAAAAAAAGAATTTGTTTTAAATTTACAAAATAAAATCCTGTTTATTTCTGCTTTCAAATATACATGTATGGAACCACATACTTGCTTAGCCAGAGCACAGCCTACTGAACAGGCTCTGTAGCTGTGGGAACACTTGGTTGTCTGGGGTATGACTGCAAATTGTACATAAGATAGTGGCTTGGTAAGTGCTATTTGGGCACATAAGATAAAATAGGATTTTGCTCTAAGTTCACTACTTACATCAGTTTTCAAATTAAATCTCTATTCAAAACAGGTTAACATTTTTTTTTAATGTGGAAAATGTGTTGAAGCTATTGTCCAGTGTGTAGAGCACATTTGTATTTGTCATGCACCCAGCTAGTTCCTTATAAGTCCTCTGAAGCTAGGGCCTGTAATATTGATCCATCTTAAGCAATTTAAATTAAGCAAATCACTTGTTTCTACATAATTAACATAATCATCCAGGCTTCAATATGTTCACCAGATTACAGTGTTTATGGTGAACTGTAATTGAAATGTGTCAAGGTTTACATGGAGTGTCAATAGTTTCAAAAACAGGTGCCTAGCTTTGACCTTACTAGAAGCTGTTTGCTACTCAACACCATTGAAAATGATAAACTTTCTCTCTTACATAATCTATTAAAAAAGATTTCAACATAGGAAGAAGCAGAAAGAAAACCTCCATTGATATCTAATTATTGAAATACCATTCTGGACTTTTTTGCAATCACTTACAGAAGTGTAGAAATACAATAAGCGGATAGACCCACATGGTTTCTTTCTGCCTGTACAGTAAATATCACATACATTTGCATGGTTTCCAGGAGACAGAAGAAGAGATAAGCAAATCCTTTCCTGTACAGGAATGAAAGATACATTCTATTATAAAAGTTTCTAAGACTTTATAACCTGCCGCCCCCTCCAAAAAGGAAGTGGTTTAATTAAACTAATGCTTTTAACACTCCTACATAACATTTCATAGTTTCCAGATCTAGTTTCAAATTATTTCATTCTCATGAGACTTAATTCAACATTAAGGTTGGTAATGCAAAATGTTTAAATGTGTTACTAGAATGTAAAAGGTACACATTCACATTACCTCAAAGATATTGCTGCTTCTTGTCACTGTCAAAAAAGTGCTCTTTCTTGTTATACAGGCTTTCTTAGATTTTGAAATCTGGAGTGATAGTGGCCTCTATTGTTGCTATATTAGTATAGCACTTATCTGGAATATGCTAAATACATTCTTTTTTTAATCATTTGATAACGGTCATGTTTTTACAAATATACCTATTTCCATGGATGTGAGCTACATGTAACATTTTTTTAAAATACATATGTTATCTCCTGTAGTAATTTGTGTTTAGCATGCATCAACAGAACATGTTATCAAAGATACAAATAATCTGTAAATCTCTGTAACTAAGATCAGTCTTTGGCTTACAAATTGAAATCGGTGAGGTTCCTGAGAGAACTGTTGAAGAGTCATAGAGAGGGGGAACAATCTTTTCCCCATGACATTTGGGTGGCATTCATGTTCAGTGGCAGGGCATTACCTGTGTTGTTACAGGGTGTTCTCAGCATTTCTGATTTTGTTCCTTGTAGTTGTATGTGGGTGTTTAAAATTGACAGTTTTCAGGAAGATTTGGGTAAAGCTAGGGACAGACATTACACATAAAGCAGTTTAAGTGATCAGAAGCTGGTTTAAAGCTGTAACAGAACAGACATTCAGTGCACATCAACCAGTTTCAAAATGGCTGAAACCAGTTTGAGATAAACCTGGCTGAATGTGGTATCACACTTAACTGATTTGGCTCCAACCAGTTTAGGCATTATCTGTCCCAGAACCTTTGCTGGTTTGAGTTAAATCAGAGATCCCCATCATCCCAGCATGCTCTCTGGGTGGGGCTCTCTGCTCCAGCTCAGCCAAGTTGGGCCTGCCCCCCTGCTCTGCAGCCCAAGCAGGAACTGGCAGGGACAGGGGTCTGGCCAGAGAGGGGTTTAATTCCCCGCTCTCTGCCACCAGAAGGGACCCAAGCCAGGTCTGCCCTCATTACCCCCTCGCTGCTGCAGCAGGGGTAGCATGGCCCTGGGGCAGAGAGGGGCATGGAGCAGAATTGATTTCCCTTCTACCCCACTGGCAGCCAGGTGGTTCCCTGCCCGGAATAGGCCCCTTGCTGTCCCCTCCACTGAAGACTGGAGGGAGGAGGAATAATCCCATCCCTGCCCCCCCTCTGGGGCCCTACCTAACTATGCCCCTTCCCTGCCGCTGCAGTAGGAGGGGGCAGGGCCCTTTACTGGGGGAAGCAGCCCCTGTCACGCTGTGGGGGAGAGCAAGCCCCTTTCCGGTGAAGGGCTGAGCTGTGCGCTTGGGCTGCACACAGCAGTGCCAGGGTGTGGAGCGGGCCAGAGCCCTGCAAGCTCCCACAGCAAGGGCCAGCTCTAGTGCCCTCTGTGTCTGGCCTGGGAAACTGCAGGCACGTGCCCATATTGCCTCAGTCCAGAGTGTGTTTGTCTGGTTACAAACCAGTTCAGCCTAGGCAGGTTAGACTAACCTGCAAAGGTTGAATCAGTTCAGGCTCTAGCTTTTTGAATGTCTGTTCCTAGCCTAAGAGCTAACTACAAATACAGGGGATTAGGCTGGATGGCATAGGAGGCCCTTTCAGTCCTATGTTCCTGTGTGGAAGACACAAAAACCCAGGGAGGCCAAAGCTATAGCCAAATTACAGAAAAACAATGCAGCACCTCTCCATTATTCCAGCTCAGATGTTATTTATATCACCAATGATATACATATCAGAACTAGGAATTTTAAAAAGGGGGTACCGGGGGGGGGAAGGGAAGTGTGGTATTAATATTATCTGGAAAAATAGTATCCTATTTGACAAACAGTTATCAGGCCAGAAATTTAAGATCCAGAAATTTGGTATATTTTCCAACTATCTTGCACCATTTCAGCTCTAAGACCTCTAACAAAGTTAATGTTTCGCATATAATTCTTTCAATATTTAATGTACTCTGGTAGGGAAAAAAATGTTTCCCTTCTCTTTCCTCTACAGGGAACAAACACATCCATGGCACCACGCATTCAGATGCTCTCCACACTGCAAGGGCACACTGCCTGTGGGTGCGCTGCCCCACTTCTTTTTTTTTTCCATGGGTTTTTTTGACCCCTGGATATCCACAGGAAAAAAAAGCAGAGGAGCCCATGCACAGGCAGTGCACACACTTGCTCTGGCTGTTGGGCAGCTCCATGTGACAGAATTGCAGCTGCTGCAGTCCTGGGAGGCCCCCAGGTAAGGGTGCTGGGGCCAGCCCAGTGCTGGCCCTACCCTTCCCTACCCCACCCATGGTAACTTGCCACTCACCAAAGCATGCATGGCATGGGCATTCCCCAGGGAGAAGCAGTGGCACCGCTACTTGTCCCCAGGGACCAAACATCCATGCTTGTCTGGATACGCCATATATGTTCAGAGTTTATAATCTCAAATGTCATCTTGGAACAGATATGTATGGCCTTTTCAGGATTGTCCTTTTCTTGTCTCATTTCTCATGAATTCTCCAATATAAACTTGCTACTCAGTTAACAGTCCTGATCTCAACAGAACATTAGAGTCACATTTATATCACCATGGGTTTATACTATCTTCCATTGCAGAGGCTTTTCTCAATTTACACTCAGATTGGAAATGTGAATAATCATTTTCAATAAGAATGGCTGACACATAAAGAAGTATAGGTCCTGGCAAAGGGACAAAGGAGAAAAAAAAGCAAGTAGGTGTGAGAGCAGGAAGGTGCTTGTCTCTGGACAAATGTTTGTTCCTTTTCAAGGATTAATGGGGAATAAATATAGCATATAATGATTAAAAAACATGCATATTCCAATGAAGATTAAACCAGATATATACAGTGTGTGCCAGGACATGTGGCACACTTGTCTCAGTATAACCCTACTTATTATGAAGGAAGAAGCCATTGAGAGGTGAAGAACATTTGGGAGCTGCACTATTTAGTGGAAATGGTGAAGTTATGAGAACAATAAATTACTGAAATCGTTGGAGGATGGTTACACAATGATTTAACTTATTTCTCCTCACTCTCCCCCTTCAAAGAATAGTTGTTCTGGATGCGGAGGAACACTTGGCTTCTAAAAACTGAAAGAGGATAGCTGCATGGAAGAAGAAAAAAAAAGTGCTCTGTGTGACAAGAAAAGGTTAATTTGTTAGAGTGAGAAATTCCATGATGATGCTAGGAAACTGTGCCCTGTCCTCAGGGTACATCCAGCCAGCAAGAGTTTGCTCTGAAGATGTAGTACTTGTCACAACATGCTTCCAGGCTATACTTCTGTGCTTATATATATTCAGACATATCTTATTGAATTAAATGGAAGTAGTGTACAGTCTGAGGATAGAAATTAATTCTGGAATTGGACAGTTCCAAAATATCTCTCACATGACATTTTTCTCAGATCAGTTAAATTAACGTATTAATTTTAATTTGTACTCCAGCTCTAGTCTTGAGTTCTTCATCAACTTCTAAATCAACCCTAGACATGCATCCTGGCACACAAAATGTATATATCTGTTTTCATCTACTTTGAAATAGGCATGACTTAATATTCTTTGTTGTCAAATATATTGGTGTTAATTTTCCATTTTTCCACTCCTGTACTTGAGGCAGGAATGTAGGGTAAGTTTAACTATAGCTGTCATGGAATTTGTTTCAAGACTGCAATCACTTATAGAGGTTATCCAGAATCAGCCCAAGCCAACAAATAGAAACTCTTTTCCTAAACACACCAGTTGGCATTGCTGCTGTTGTTACTATAATTATAAAATTGTTTGGCAAGACACCAGGTATTAAAGATCATATTGCTGTTGGCAGCTTGAAGAAAACCAGTTATCCTGATTAACAAAGGCTCACTCACCTTTTTGAAACAAGTGAAAAGGTTAAAGTACTTGAACATGGGCAGCAGTAGAGATTAGTCAACAATACTTTTAAAGTGCTAAACCCTTCTGTCTTCTTATAGGCATGGAAACACTGGCAACCAATATAAATAATGCAGGAAATATTGAGAGAAGAGAATAAGGAAAGGGGCCACAGAGTGGCAATAGTGGTTCAGAAATTCATCACAAGAGCTGCTTTTTCCCATTTTCAGTATCAGGTTGAACTATTGGGCATGTCCACACATGCAGGCATGTGCCCTTGCAGCAGCTCAAATAGCAGTGGCACAAATTTGTGCTGCAGCTTTGTGCCTCAGTCCATGTGCCTGAACTTGCACTTTGGTGTGCAGCAAATTGTGCCACTTAGGGCAAGCTGACCTTGCCCAGCTCCTCCTGGATCTTCAGTCAGGGAGAGCTAGAGGCTGGGGCCAGCACCTGTGCTGGCTCCAGCAGTATAAAAACCTTCCCTAGTGAACAGCTCCAAGCTACTTGCCCTCAGGAGCTTCTAAATCCCAGCCAGTTGGTGTCTGGGGACACTATCCCCTTGTGCCAGCTGGACTGCTGAAGCAGCCCTAACCTAGAGTGGCCCCTGTACCCTCTCCCCACTGCAGCAGTCTGGCAGTGGAGCTGCTGCCTGGCTGTGACCTGCTGCCACCTGTGTCAGCATCTGCCTTCTTGGACCTGATCTAGACATTTGGGGTCAAGTGGACACACATTGACAGTTCAAAGTGGACCAATGCAATAAGCACATCTTCTGGGCAATAGTTGCCCAGGCGGCAGAGTGGGGGCACTGGAAGACGTGACAGCAGTGTTGCCCGAAGGCAACTGTGAAGCCACAGCACACTGGCAGCTAGCTCAGAAGTGCAAGAGGCTCTGCTGCAGTGCCTATACCACAGCCTAGGTGGCCATGCAGTCCCTGTCCAGGTCTGGCAGGCACAAAGACCAGGATTTCCCAGTATCAAAGTTAGAGTCCATGCTGCAAATATGCAATGTGGAGAATATTGTTTCATTCCCAGCATGGCTCTTGTGGCATCTCAAACTGCTTTGAGGTGCCACAATAGGCACATGCTCACTCATCTGGACACTCCCATTCTCTACTCATACTGACCCAATGAGTAAAGCTATATTTGGTTCTCTGGCAGATATAAAACAAAACTGCATGGCAAGGCAAAATTAATTAGGCTACATTCAGCACTGCATGAACAGTGCTTCCAATTTGGGAAGTTGTGTGCCTGAGGCAATGGGGGCAGTTTCATCATAGCACTGCCTGGAATGGTTAGCTAGCCCTCTGTGTAGCTGACGGTGAAATATAGTAAGCAATAAAAGTCCAAAATAATGTTACCACCAACTCCAGCAAGCTCTAAGACAGAGCTATAAAGAGGCACTCAAATCTCAGTTTTGACTTCAACTGACTACTTTAGATCCTGTCTGGCATGGCATGTCTATGGACAGTTATCAAAGATCAGTAGGGATGAGAGAGAAAAAACTAGTAAACATGGCTGCAAGTGCTACAAATGTCTAGTATAAAGACCATTTTTTTCAAACTTTATTGTCTAAAATTTTATTTCTAAATCCACGTTTATTCGTATAAGCAAGTGCCAGCCTGATATCCAAAGTTCCTGAACCTCAAATCTCAAAAAATTTACCTGGAACTACTATCTTCAAAAGCTCACAGGGGAAAATATGAAAATTCTTCTCTTAAGAAACCAATTCAGACATCTGGATTAAAAAAAAAAAAAGCGTCAGTATGTCAATCTTTCAGTATAGGTCACTTGAAAGAAACCCCAACTGATTTCTTCTCTTTTCTCTCCTTATACCTACCCTCTCCTTTGAATTCATTTTTTATCTTTTGGTTTACAATGCTAATAAGGAAATGTTTGATTCATCCCATATTTGTTGTTCTAAAACAGGTTTAGAGTAATCCAATTTACTGATCTTTCCCAGTGAATTTCACAAGCTAAGTAGATTTAAGGAAGGTCAGTGATGGGCTACAAATACACAAATGCACAAAAAATGTAGGAAGTGGTCCTATCAGTCCAGAGAATCAATTTAGGTTGAACCCAAAACCTTTAAATTGTTTTGGAAGAAACCACAGATACCCCAGAATGAGCCAGATTGAGCATCTTAAGGATCTAGAATGTTTGTTGTTTTTTTTTTTAATTACCATACAATCCCAAAACTGTAGCCACACAAATCAAGGAAGCCAGACACAGACCTCACTCCAACTTGCTACAATACTAACCCTGGGACAGTATGAGCAGCTGGATAGTTCTGGTTGTTACCTACAGCCCACAACTTGAGCACCTAAGGAATTAATGACTTCCAAGGTTTGTTCACCTGCACCTCTACCAATGTCATGTATACCATCACTTGCTTACAATGCCCTCTGCTGTCTACATTAGACAGACAGGGATATCTCTGCATGTAAGAATGAATGAATACTGCTCTGACATCAACTGCAGAAAGACACAAAAGCCTGTGAGAGAACATCTCTGGACAGCTAACTGACAGGACAGGACAGCAATGTTGTCCTCAGGCAAAAAAAAAAAATTAAAAACCAATCTAAGCTTGAAATTGAACTGTGTTAATTATGGTTTAAATAGGGACTCTGCATTCTTATCTCATTACCCGGAGTAGCTTTTGTGACTCCTTTTTTTTCTATGGGTTTACTGTTTGCTTGCTTTTCTCTCCTAGCACTGCCCTCATTTCCTCTTCCCCCCCCCCCCCCCACCCACATTTCTCTCTCTCTCTCTTGCTCTCTCTTCCTTGGCTTTTGTGTTCTAATTTCTCTCTATTTCTTATACTCTGCCTTCTGCATATACTTTTACAGTGGAATGGCAGAAGGTTCCCTCCAGAGCCAGGGCTGCTCACTGTGGCGCAGCATCAGGTCCCCAAATCTAGCTGGGGAACAAGTATGAGGCCCTGGCAACATTGGAGGAGGAAGAAGGGGAAGAGAAAACCCTGGGAGAAGAGGACACTTCATGCACAGCACAGACTGGAGGAGGCCAGAACACCCAGAGGAAGAAGAAATGCTGGGTGCTCGCCATAGATGACTCCATCATGAGAGGAAAAGAGGGGTCCATCAGTCGAACTGATCCCATGACACGTGAGGTCTCCTGTCTGCCCACAGCTTGGATTCAGGATGTGACAGAAATGATCCCGAACCTTATCCAGCCCACTGATTATTACCCCATGGTCCTTATCCATGTGGGCACTAAAGATGTGGCTGGGAACAGTCCAGATCATCTCATGAAGGACTACAAGGCTCTAGGGTCCAAGCTGAAGGAGACACGGGCACAGGTGGTCTTCTCATCTATCCTCCCAGTGAGCAGACATGGACAACACCATGAGACCTGCATCAGGGAGGTCAACTTATGGCTTTGGAGCTGGTGTTACGAGATGGGATTCAACTTTTTGGACCACGACCCATACTTCCAAACAAGAGACATGCTCAGGTGGGATGGGCTACATCTCCCCCTCAAAGGTAATTGTGTGTTCTCTTTCAGGTTGGCTGATCTCCTCCATGGTTCATCAGGGGAAGGGAAGGACAAGGATGGAGGAATCCAAGGAACACTAAACCATGAGATAACCACAAGATCATCCCAGGTAAGTATCAAAGAACCTATTAGACAGGAGTATGAGGGTGATCTAGAGGTAGCCACCAGGGGAATTAAATGTATATATACAAATGCCAGGAGCATGGGAAACAAGCAAGAGGATCTAGAACTCTTGCTTGCTAGCAATCACTTTGACCGAGTAGGCCTAATGGAAACCTGGTGGGACTCTACTCATGACTGGGTAGTAGGGAGAGAGGGCTATAGGTTGTACAGGAGAGATAGAGAAGGGAAAAAAGGAGGGGATGTTGCTCTCTATGTCAAAGAACTGTACACATCTTCCCTAATCAAACTGGGATCAGAGGATGGACTAGCAGAGACTCTGTGGGTTAGAATCCAAGGGGGTTGAAGGGAAAGGGACCTGGTGGTGGGGGTCTACTACATGCCTCCGCACCAGGAGGATGAGCTAGTCAGAGAATTTTTCAGGCAGCTCTCTGAAGCTGTGCAGTCTAGAGATATGGTAGTCATGGGGGACCTTAACTACCAAGACATATGCTGGGAGGAACAGTCAGCTAGATCTAACCGCTCACATACGTTCTTAACATACATTCAGTACCTCCACCTAACACAGGAGATGAGGAGTCCAACCAGGGCTAATGCCTTGCTCGACTTGGTGTTGGCCACAGGGGATGACCTGGTGGGGAACCTGCAGATTCAAGGCAACTTAGGGGACAGCAATCAGCAAATGATAAAATTCACTATTCAGAGAAGGGCAGGCACTATACCTAGCAGAATGCAGGTGCTAAACTTTAAAAAGGCTGACTTTAATAGGCTCAGGGAATTGGTTAGCACAGTGCTAGGAACCAAGAGCCTAGATGCCTAGATGCTTTGGGGGTCCAGGAGGGGTGGTCATTCCTTAAGGATCCAAGAAAGAGATCTTGGAGTCACTGTTGACTCCAGGATGAACATAAGTCATCAATGTGATGAAGTAGTCAGCAGAGCCAATGGCACCTTGTCATGCATCTGTAGGTGCTTCACAATCAGGTCCAGGGAGGTGATTCTCCCTCTTTACGTGGCACTTGTCGGGCTGCAAATGGAGTCCAGTGTCCAGTTCTGGACACTGCAGTTCAAGAGGGATGCAGACAACCTGGAGAGGGTCCAAAGAAGAGACACTCATCTGATTGGAGGCCTGCAGGGAAGGCCCTACAAGGAAAGGCTAAGGGACCTTAACTTTTTCAGCATCTCCAAGAGAAGGTTGAGAGGAGACCTTGTGGTGGCATACAAATTCATAAGGGGGGAACAACACAAAGTAGGTGATGATCTGTTTACCAGGGCATCCCCTGGAATAACAAGGAACAACGGCCATAAGCTATGGGAGAGTAGATTTAGACTGGACATTAGAAAAAAGTTCTTCACAGTCAGGGTTGCCAGGATCTAGAATGGGCTTCCAAGGGAGGTGGTACTCACCTCATCCGTGGGGGTCTTCAAGAGGAGACTGGGCAGGCACCTGGCTGGGATCATATGATCCCAGGTTTGGTGACCCTTTTCATGCCTGCCAGGGGCAGGGGGTCGGACTAGATGTCTCACTGAGGTTCCTTCTGACCCTGGAATCTATAAATCTATGAATCTATTAATCTGATGAAGTAAATATGGGTTCATGAAAGCTTGTGCTCTCTATATCTTACTTAGTTAGTCTATGAATGTGCCTATCTACCCCGCTTTCTAAGAGCCTGCTGGTCAGGACATTCACCTGGGTTTATCAAAGATTCCATTCTTCACCCTTGCCTGAGTCAGAGCAGGGATTAGGAGATCTCTCTAAAGTATGACCTACTAAAGACATCCACACTAGCTCTAGGTACAGACATTCAAAAACTCTAGAGGTGGAATCAATCTGAGTTACACGTTTTTCTGTAAGTGACAAAGTTTAAATCAGTAGCAAACAGAACACACATTTGCCCTTTGGGGAAAGGTGAGAGGGAAAATCTTCGACCAAATTCTGCTGCAAATCTTAGACCAGGTTCCACCATTGTTAAACCAGTCTGCTTGTTCATCTTCCAGCCAAATGTCCTAACTATTAAGCTATTATATAATATGGAAGGCACTTCCACCATCACCACCATCTATTGATTTCTTTCTAAGAATTGTTATAGGAGTGGTTCTACACTTAGGAAGCAAAGTAGATATACATTCCCTCAGAACCTTGATTCATGTGCCTAAACCCTGGGGAGAAATGGGATTTCAACGTTTTCTGTTGTCTAAAAGTGAATGGCTCCAAACTCAATATATGAGTTTTGATTATTTTCTTTTAAATCTTCCCTTCTAAAGGCACTTAACTCTTCCCATACCATTTCTACGAAGCCTAGATACTTCACTGAGTTTGAAATTCTGCTTTTTATGACTGGTCATCTAAAATCTAGGTGATGTGACTCTTCACTTGTAGTTGTTTAGGATCTGGTTCTCAATCACTAACAGACCTAGAATGTCCCCATGCCATCGCCATTTCTCCTGAGAGAACCAAACCCAATGCAGAAATGCCAGCATAGCAAAATGGAAAAGTGTCTTCCTAAAGATGATGGATTATTGTTTTCAGGCTATTTATCACAGCCTTTTTCCTCTGTCATGGCATTCATATGACATGGATATAAAGTTAAAATATATTCTTAATCTCTCATAACCTACAGAAAATGTTGCCCAAGGGACACTGTAGTGCCCTAGCATAATTCAATAAAGAAATGTACACTAAAATAAAGTCTAGTTGAATCTGCCCTTTTATTCACTTAAGTTGATGAAATAATTTAATTATGTTTTTATGCTGCAAGTCAAAAGACCATGAAGTTACAATTTTCAATGTTCAGTACATGATTTAGATGAACTATTTTGCAGTAGAATGCCGTGCATTTTAACACAGACTGATTAATCTGTTTAACTATCACCAACTGCTGAATATGGTATAATATATGGCTTCCATTCATTAATGTCATAAAATATATTGAGCTACTCATAAAAAACAAACTGGACACAGAATTTTCATATTTTGATTTAGGGATTCGTGCTTTACTGAATATAAAATGAAAATTGACTGAATATTTTTTGCTTTTTAAATATGGAGCAAACCAATAAACTATTGCATAATGTTAGGAAGCAAAGAAAAGAAAAATGAAAAGAAAAAATGAGAAAAAGAAAAGAAACAAGATTTAATGAAAAGAAACTAAAAAAATCTTTAAAAAAAGAAGCAAAACAAAACAAAAACAAAAGGAACCAATTTAGAGGGGGAAAATCATATAACAACTTTAGATTTTTTTCAAATAAGAACAAATTATGCTGTTTCAATAGTCAAATATCTCCTTTTCACCAAACACGCTTTTTCCATTATCGTTGATAAAACAAATAAGTCTCATACAGTTTCTCCAGATCTACAGATCATGTGGTCCCTGGCTCTTCTTCAGGATGAGAAGTGTGGGCTCCCATGAATGACATTCTTGAACCTAGTATATGAAGTTTTAAAACACCTGGACTATGTCTGACCCCAGATTTACAGAAATGTCCATCATGGTTTGTGAAGCATTAACAACGGCAGAAGAAGCAAGTAGAAATAGAAAAGGTCTTGATTACATTTGGGAAGGAGGTGAAAGTCATCCAATAATGAAGAGGAGTGCCAGGAAAACTGAAGATCACTTTATGAAGATTACACTAAGAAGTTTCTTACACCATCCTGATAGTCCATGCCTCTCTTTGCTCACAAAATAATTCCTGGTTTGGCAATATTTTTTAAATACAAATATGCACAAATATGTACCAATGATATGAATAGTAACAATTAGTACCCATTGATCTCACTGTTACAACTCTAATATTCCCATATCGCCCATGTAACTGGGATCTATGTAGCGGGGCTGTAACAGGGAGCCAGAGGCTCCTGTTACTTGTAGAGAAGCCACAGCAGGGATGTTCCCATTTGGGGGTAAGACAGCCAATTTTGGGCTAGCTACAAGGGAACAGGCAGCTAGAGTCCATAGCTACAAGTGTCTGTTAGGGGAGCTAGCTGTCTAGCAATAGGATGATAGGACAGTGCCCTTTTAAAACATCAAGGAAACTGCTACAGTAGGCAGAGGAATAGCAGGAAGCTGCCCTGGAGACTGAGAGGGCATACTTGTGGCTGATCTGGGGATCACCTGACTAGAAGAGGAGGAGCCAGGGGATATAAGCCTAGGCCCCTGAGGCAGATGGGCAGTGCAGCCCCAAACGCACAAGGGAGAGGAGCTCCTGCCAGTGTAGCAAAATCCCCAGCTTTTCCTTTTTTTTTTTTTTCCCCTCCCATTCCCCAACCATTTCTGACTTTTTCTCTCCCTCTCTATTCCCTATAGATAAGTATAAGTGACCTCAGACTTAGGATAAGCTTTAAACGTTTTTATTTTGGTAGCAAGTTTTTGGTTTTGAATATCCACTTTTGTATATTGTATTATTATTAGGTTTGTATTGATTCTTATTGTTGTATATTTTATTATTATCATTTTCGTATTGATTTTAATTGTTTCATATGGATATTGTATGGTTTAGGCCTGTGTTTGTAAGTGAACCAAAGTCATGTCAAGTTTCCATTTTATATGTCAAGCCTCCATCTTCTGTCCTCTGCCTGGGCATCCCATGTTGCAACAATATGATTCATTGTACCCTTCCCATGTAAATTGGTTCCCCGATGAATGAGAATGATTGGGAATGATTGAAATACAATGGTAGCAGGAAGAACCCAGCGTTTGAAAGACAAAAGACCCTGCAGAACCAGCAACCCTACCATTGTACCTCACCATTACAGACACCCGAAACTGCACATCCCTGCATGGAGCTCACATGCTCAGTATGCCAGGGGCTGACCCTTGCCTGGGCATGCCTCCTGTCACTAGGGTCACACAAGGTCTGCCCCTATAAAAAGGGGCAGTGAAGACAGACCCAGTGGGATGCCCTCTCCATCTGGACCAGCACCATGGCACACCACCTATCCACCCAGAGGCCCTGCCGACGACCCCCCTCTGGACAACACCTACTGGACAAGGACCCCTTTCCAGCCTGGATAGGTAGATATTACCTGCACACCTCCTCCTACAATTTGGACTCTCTCACTCTGTCTCTCTCTCTCTCCTCCTGGACTTCAGTGGACTTCAGCCCCTGCTGCCATTGTGTGTGTGTGTGTGTGTGTGTGTGTGTGTGTGTGTTTGGGTACAAGGGAACCAATTTGGCATTGTGTCAGCATCTCCCCTGTTCAATAAAATCACTGTCATTTGCTACCCCAAGTTGGGTCATGTTTTACTGAATCCCAGTCCCTTCCTTATCTTAAATTCCAGCCTCATTCACTCTCTCTCTCTCAGCTCCAGCCCCCCACCCCTCTCCACTCGTTTCTCAATCTCCTCTCAATTCCTACTGCCTTTTCACTGTAACTTTCTGCTGCCTTTCTCTGCTTTCCTGCTGCCCTGCTGCCTTTCACTCTCTCCTGCTGGTTTTACAGTGATTTTCTGCTGTCCATCTCTCTGTTTTCAGGCTTCCCCCACACCTTCTGTAGTCATCCCTCCCCCGCTTCCCAGCTCCTCGTTGCTGTCCTACAATTTTCTCCAGCAGCTGGAGCCTTTCTCCAGCTCCCAACACCTACTGCTGCTCCCTGCAACTTCTCTAGCTGCCCCGGAGACATTCTCTGCCTCCCCACACCCAGAGCCCCTCTTTAACACCCACACTTCCCTTAGTTACATTTTCCCTCTCCCCACCTACCTTTTCAGCTTTCCCGTAGCTCTGGCTCCAGTCCCAGCTTCTGTGCCGGCATCACTCCCCTGTTCTGTAGGCTTTGCGCATTGTCTTTTAATCAATTAAGATCAATTAACCTAAAGTTACCCCCGAGCCTCAGTTCTTCAGCCCAGGCCCCTCTAGTCTACCGGTTCTAATCCTGGTTCTGGCAACTTTCACTCCCTACAATTTAACTCTCTCTCTCTCACCTGAACCTTCCCCCAGGTATCCCAAGCACACACATACACACTGTACCATCCAAGTTAGTGTCACAACCCAAAGTTGTGGTTTTTTGTTTTTGTGTGCTTCGGCACTGCTAAATTATGTTCCCGCCAAATTGTAGCTTTTTTGCACGGTAGAGTTTTCTGCTGCAATAGGAGAACCCGCGTGCAAAAGAGTATTTCCCGCCATTTGTAGCCTTCTTTGCATGGTGCATTTCTTTTGCATCATAGTGATGCACGGTGCAAAGGAGTTCCCGCCATTTGTATTTAGATTCGTGCCACATTATTGGCCGGTTCTAAATGTAGGCATACGTGGCGGCTAGCTATTAGCTTGCTAGCCGTACAAAAGGCTTGGGTAGTTTCTGCCCAAGTCGGAGAG
>NW_005842420.1:740197-771109 GCF_000455745.1 Alligator sinensis
GCCCGGCGCGCACATGGCGAGGATGGGATCGGGAGCTGGCCCGCACATGGCGAGGATGGGATCGGGAGCCGGCCCGCACAGTTAGGAACTCACCTGTGTGTATATGTAGGTGGGTGGTATGTATATGAATTAGTGAATACACATATATGTATACATATATAGATACTGTGTTTCATAGTTTCATTGTTGGTAGGGTCAGAAGGGACCTGAGCAGATCATCAAGTCTGACCCCCTGCCATGGCAGGAAAGAGTACTGGGGTCAAACGACCCCAGCAAGGTGTTCATCTAACCTACTCCTAAAGACCCCCAGGGTAGGACCCAGCACCACTTCCCTTGGAAGTGTGTGTGGTATATGAATTAGTAATCCATGTATGTGCATTGGATGTGCAGGTGTTGGTAACTGGTAACTGATTCCATCTAAATTTGGTGTGTGTAGCGTGTATGGGCTTAAACTGGTGATAGGTGTGCATGTACCTAAGCTAGTTATTTTGAATGTGTGTGTATCTGAGTTGCTAGTGTGAGAGAGAGAGAGTGTATGTGTGTATACACACACACACACATATATATGGCATTGTGTGCATGATATATGAATTAGTGATCTGTGTCTAACTTTTGGGGTGTATAGTGTATGTGCTTGAATTGGTGATAGGTATGCATGTGCCTAGGCTGGTTTGAATGTGCATAAGCTGGTAGTGTGCGTGTGTATGCACCTAACTGATTTGTGTGTTTATATATGTACAATTGTGTCACACCCTGCTGTCTAACAGCACAATATTGAGATCCTGAGAGTTGGCCTGACCCTACAGGGCAACACCAGCTCAGGCTGGTGAGGAGTGGGAATGCCAGGTACTCACAAGACTAAGAGAGCAAGAGAATGGGAAGATGGCTGGGTAGTGACATGATGAGCCAGAGTGGGAGACATTGAGTTTGAAGTGACTGCTTGTATTTTTGGTTCTAGTTTATACCAAAGGACTGTGTGTGACTGATAGGGGTGGACTAGAGGCCACAGGGGTACTGCAGGGGCACCCAGTATAGAGCCCTTCCAAGGTCAGGGACACTGTGGGGAATGAGCTGAACTGAGAGCAACATTGCCCTGGGTTGGGGATGCTAGCGAGGCTGGGACAAAGCACAAGGTAGGACTGAGGGGTTCAGAGACACAGGGAGTGTTGAAACCAAGAGATCTGGGCCTGAATCAGTGGGCCAGGGCTGGAAGCCTACAGCCAGAGTAAAGGGGGTTAAAACCAAGAGGGCTGAAGCCTCCACAAAAACTCCAAGGAGGTGATCCTCCCCCTCTATGTGACACTGGTCAGGCTGCAGTTGTAGTACTGCATCCAGTTCTGGGCGCTGCACTTCAGGAGGGATGTGGACAACATGGAGAGGGTCCAGAGGAGGGCCACCCACATGGTCACGGGGCAGCAGGGCAGGACCTACGAGGAGAGGCTAAGGGACCTGAACCTGTTCAGCCTCCACAAGAGAAGGCTGAGGGGGGAGCTAGTGGCCATTTACAAATTAGTCAGGGGGGACCAGTATGCATTGGGAGAGTCCCTGTTCCCCTGAGCACTACCAGGAGTGACAAGAAATAACGGTCACAAGCTGGCAGGGGGTAGATTCAGGCTAGATATCAGGAGGCGCTACTTCACTGTCAGGGTGGCTAGGATCTGGAATCAACTTCCAAGAGAAGTGGTGCTAGCTCCTACCCTGGTGGACTTTAAAAGGAGGCTGGATGAACACCTTGCCAGGGTCGTTTGACCCCAGTACTCTTTCCTGCCATGGCAGAGGGTCGGACATTATGATCTGCTCAGGTCCCTTCCAACCCTACCAACTATGAAACTATGACTGAACTGTGGACAGTGTAACATCTGTGAGGCCTGGGTGTGGCTGTAGGAAGCAGGAGAAGGCATGAATTTAGACCATAAGGAAATTTGGGTCAGCTGGGTCAGAAGCCCTAAGGCCGAGAACGGGGAGAGTTGAAATCCAAAACTTAGATGGGCCAAGTTGTGCCCAAGAGATGGACTGAAAACAGAGAGAGAGAGAGAGAGAGAGAGAGTGGGAGTACCCTGGGCTCACCAACCTCTGAGGGTAGCCTCCCTTCATTACCTTTTAACATTAAGGCCTGGCAGGAAAGGAAGCAAGGTGAGACCCTGGAGGTGACAATGGGAGCTGGGCAGGATCAAGGTGGCCACTAGGGGGCATCACAGCAGCCCTAAGCTGCCATCCAATTACAGGGGTTCACCCAGCTAACAATGTCGGTAAGACCTGGGTGATTTTTTGAACAAGACATTTTTTAAAAGTAAAAATGATGTAATTAGCAGCACTGAAACACTTAGCAAATGGGAATGCAGGATTGCAAAGAAACTCTTGGTTCATCCCCTACTGTCACAGGCCCCCAGGTAATATGATTCCCATTGCTTGTTTAAACATTTCTCTTAAATTTAAAAATGCTGAAAAGCTAGAAATGTCTAGCATCAACCTCTTTAATTGAAACATTCTGATTTTTCAGTTTGCAACAAGTAGATTTTCAAAGATATATATTTTTAAATTCTTTAAAACCCCCCCAACATGTTTCCTACATGAAATCTGGGTTTATCTTGTGGAAACATGTTTGCACACCCAACAGTACTAACATTGTATCATACCCTTGAAGGGTGTTTTGTGGCACTTTTGAAAGGCTGTCAAGGCACTCCAAGGTACTACAGCATCCTGAGTGAGAATCACCAGTATAAACAGTTACGTGTGCATGCTTCATAGAAGCAGAGGGTAACAGAATCTCTGACTGTGCATAAGTGTTGGAAATACCACTTATGTGGTTGGGTAAATGCAATTTTGGTGCATAAGGGGTATTAGATTTCTGCCCCTATGGCAGAATTGATCCTTTGTAATATTTGCTTAATGTTTATTTTTTACTTTAATACTTTGAGCAGAATACTTTTTGGGTAGTACATACATCAAGTTTCATTAGAAGTTGCTGTAAATATGTTAATTATGCCTATGCCTTATATTTAAGAGAACATTACACATTTTACCCAGTACTATGCAAAGTCCAAGATAAATGAACGATGTTAATCAGCCATTTAGCTGAGTGAAACTTTGAATATATGATCTTATATATTATAATAGATAGATGGTGGGCTTGGAGTTTCAAAAATGAAATTGTAACAGTACCATTTCATCTTCTCATTCTCCTATAGCTCCAATAATTGACAATAAAGACATCAACTGCTTTGTTTTCTTGCAGCCTGCTATGCACACACCTTCTACAATATAAGTATATTTTCCCACTAAGAAATATTTCTCACAAGCATATTGCTGATTATTTGAACAGTATTTTGCAACAATGTCATACTAATTAAAAGCTATTAAAGTATCACAGTTTTCAGATTAATTTGTGTGTGCCACAAGCACCATATTTAAAATTCAAAAACAAAACTTGTCAGCTATATTACAAAATTTATACTTTTTTCACTTAAAGGCATATGTAAAGACCTTACTGCATATAACATTTTGACAGGCAGAATACATTACAAGTTTGAAGACATTGAAATACAAGACTAATTAGTCACAACTTAGTTTGGAAAAAAAGCATCACCCCACAATGTTCAAAGGAATGTGAAAGGTTTTAACTGGGAGCTAACAGTTAGGAGGCATGCAAAGACTGAAAAATTAGAATTTGTAATCAAAATACATAGGATCTGATAAAACAGTGAAATAAAGACACTGTTTCTTTTATCACATTGCAAATGTAAAGAAGCCACTAGAGGGCAAAGTTTCCTTTGTAAAGAAATATAAATAAGACTATTAAATCTTTCTCCATAAAAGGAGAAAACAAGTGATAAATGTGACATTCTAATTAAAAAAAAAAGAGAGATATAAAATTAACCAAAAACCTTAATCAAAACCTAATTGAGAAATAAAATCATTTAGTGGTAATTTTACAATGAAAGTCATTAGATGTATTTTCAGATGGCAATTGCTGCTTGTTTTACTCATTTATACAGCAGTTCTTTCTTGTATTTATAGAATGTTCTCAGTCTTTGTAAGCTTGCTTTTAGGACCCAAGGAAAATAAAAATTAGTGTCGCTATCCATCGAACGCGTGCTGAAAAAGCATTATTAGCTAAACTTGCATCACCCAAAAGTATTGGTGGGCACCTCACAAAATAAAAATTGTGACACAGACTCTACCCTAACATGCACACAATTTAAACTAACACTATTCAACAGTTTTTGCTTATGAATAGGCAAGAAAGGGAGGAAGAGAAGCAAAGAACAAAAAGCAACAATAGGAGTCAGCTCTTTCTTAGCAGTGAATGAAACAAATGCAAGTCTGTGTGGCACTGCAAAGGCAAAGATCTAGCCACCTAGGACCTTTATATGGCCTTTCTTAAGCCCCTGCTGCATGTTACATATATTGCTCAATTAACTGGTTAATCACATAATAAATTTACACCGTCCACATGTGTAAAGTAAGACCAGTCATGAATGCAAAGTAATTATTGCACAGTTGACTGATTAACTGAACAATAAATTTAGCCCAGCCACATATGCAAAGTAATTATAACACAAAAAAGACTATCCAGCTATAGAGAGAGCCAACCAACTATAAAGTTAGTGCTTGAAATTGTGTAACCATTCTATAGCTGGGGGGCAGGAGGGGAGGGTGGGTTCCAGCTGTAATTTGAACATGTAGCAGGGCCCTTATTGTAGTGTTGGAAAGTTTCATAATCTTTTTTATAAAAGGTACATTTCATTTTTTTAAATCTTATATTTTCCATGTTATTTTTAAATATTTGCAGATAGGTGTGTACATGCCATTATTCCAATTTGATAAGTGGGGAACTGAGGTACACAGAGGTCTGAATACACAACAAGGACTCAGATATTGAGATATTCACTTTTAGGTATTCTGGTGTCTAGTGGAATTCATACACCCATAGTTATGCATTTGTTGCACATAAGTTTAATGGCCAGTCTGAAGCCAAGGCAATATGGAAACAATTACCCTTGTGACAAAAAATAGTCTTATTAAAACACACACACATGCACACACACACACACACACACGGGTTACAGAAAACAGAGCTGTTCTGGTAAAAAATACTGTATAGCAAAAAAAATCCCAGTGTCCTCTTTTGCTATATGGAAACCCCTGGGTGAAAGCTAGTTTTTAGAAGCTAGGCCCCCAGAACTTTGATGTTGATAGCAAGAAGAGACCTCAGAGTTGGTTTTTGGAATGAGAGAATCATTCAAACATCAAGGACTTCACAGATCACAAAAATGATGGACAACTATGGCTATGGCTTTAGAATTAGTAAGAATGAGAGATGAGATATTGATATTTTTTCTCTTGCTTGAAGAACCTCCAAAAAGTGATTAACAAAACACCAAATCTAATTTTCTCCTTACAACGGGCAAGTGTAATGTCAAAATAGGTTGTGACAACCATTGAATGGAAGAGCAATAATTTAGGAACTATAACCACAATGGCATGATGCTCAGTGCTTGGTGCCTGACCTAGTTTTTATAATCTATCTGTTCTGTTACAAAGCCATATATAAGGAAGCATAGAGTTCTCAAGATGGCAAAAACAAATGTGATGGCCTAGCTGGTAGTGATTTGGCCCAGGGGTTTTGAAAGGGTAAAAGATAATTGGAGGGCGTGGGATTCCTTTTCCTCACCAATTAGGGCCCAGAGACTCACCCTCCATGTCCCCTGATTGGTCCCTTAGGTCACCCAGAGGGGGACAAAGGGGACAGCGCAGCTGACTCAGGGGAGACCAGTGAGGGACCACGAGGAAGGAGTTGCAAAGAGCTAGCAAGACCTGGGCCAGCAGGGCCAGAGCAGTTGCCTCAGAAACATCTGAACGAGTGGGAACTGCAAGCAGCAGCTGGACCCTCAGCATTGTGGTGTGCGGCTGGCAGGAGAGGCTCCCTGCTAGGCTCCAGGATTCCAGTAAAAGAGGCTGCAGCCAGCAGGAGAGCTTCCCCAGCTCCAGCAAGAAGCTGAGCAGTGACCTGAGAAGTTCCCAGCTCTGCTTCCAGCTCCTCCAGTAAGAGACCAGGAAGCTCAATGTGAGGCAGGAGCTCCTGGAAGGTCAACCGTCCTAGCAGCTTAGAACAATACTAGCACTGGTGGCTGTGTGGTAGCATTTTTGCCTACCATGTGGGAGATCTGGCTTCACATCCCAGCTGGGTTGAATTGGGGGAAGTGATAGGGAGAAAACCTTGCAGTGGAAGGGGGTCATTATGTTTTCCCTCTTCCCCCCCCCCCCATGTACCTAGGCCCTATATTTCTTGTTATTTGATGTTTTGTATTTGGTGCATTTTATATTTTGCCAACTAGTATTGTTTGTTGTGCTGTTTGTGTTTTATATTTTGTTAAACCTGTCTTTTGCCAACTGGATGAATATGTCTATGAATGTAAATGCCTAACCTTTATTGAATCCTGCCCCCTTGGACCTTTGGAGTGTTGTAGTGTCCCCTATACCCCCTGGTTTATACATGTTATGTTCCCACTACTGTTTTTCTCATTAAAAGGTATATGGTTAAGTCCCCATTAGTGATCTGGCTGTGCTCTATAGGGGAAGGAGGGTCCCTACATTTCCTACAGTGCTTGTGAACCTGCTCTGATCCCTTCAACTGGAGAGGGGGTACATCTTGGAGTACTGCCCGGGTTACACAAACAAAGAATAAGATCACATCTGCATTAAATTGAGATTAAAGTCAGTCGTCCAAGATTAGAAGGCATACAAAGCAGCAATGTCAGTAGCAGCCACAATCTTTGCATTGTCAAACTCAAAAAAAAAAAAAATCTGAGAGGGATCAACTAAAGAGAGAAATCAGAGAAAACTGACAAAATGAAACTGAAAGAATAGTGTGAGAAACTAAGAAACAGATTTGAGGGACCATCCGAATCAGTGTCAGGTGACAGATAATCTGCTGACCCTTATGAAAATTGGGCAGTGACAGCTAGATATCAACAGAGCAAAAATTAGATAAATCAAGAGACATAAAATTTCACTGAGGAAAAAAGAAAACTGAAAGCAATTTCAAAAGCTAAGACCAATGAAAACCTGGAAAAAGTAAAGGAAGAGTGCAAAAAAGCAAACAAAGCAGTGGAAAAGTAAAGAAGGATACATAGAGGGCACATATACATGAGACATTTACAGTGGAGTTGCCTAATTAACTCTGCAGTAAAGCCTCAGAGTTAACTGCAGCCCTATTAAACACAAGTACTATCTTGTGGCAGTGTTATTTAGTGTGCTGCAGTATATGTGTAGATGCTGACAGGACTGGGTTGGGCACAAGAGTGCTTCAGTGTGGGGGCTGCTTGCTGGCTAGCCCTACACTGAAGCACTCTCATGTCCCAGACACCCCCTCTGCAGCACATTGAGCTGGGTCAGAGCAGCCCTGGGCTGGCAAGATGATGCCCAGGGCCCCCTGCCAGCTGGGGCTGCTCTAACCCAACTGTGGTTCTGGGCATGTGTGAACACTGTGCCTGGGAGCAATAAACTCTGGCAGGAACTGTACCAGAGTTTATTCAGTCAATTTAATTGCATGTGAATAGATATGCCCTGAGATTATCATTTTGACCTGAATCCAAGACAACTTTGAATTTAAAATGCCTCCCAAATAATTAACTCTGGACAAGAACAATTATAAATTATAATTCCTTCCCTGCAAGAAGTGGGGATATCCGAGGCAGGGGGGCAGGTGGATGGGGGGACAGCAGGGAGGAAGGTGGCTTGGAAAGCAGGAAGACTGATCCCCTCCATTTACCCCCAAGTGGTGCCTGTCCTCCACCACTTATTCCCCACCTTCCCCTCCCCACTTGCCTCCCGGCCTCTGCTGCATTCCTCACTGATCCAGATACAGGGGGAGCCCCAGAGCCACTCCTGCCCTGTGCTGAAGGGAGCCTCCCAGGGAAGAACAGGTTCCTCCTTCCCTGCCTGGCTCCCTTCCCCCCAACCCCAACTCTGCCACTGTGCAGGAGCAGTTTGGAAGGAGCAGTTTGGGCATTGCCACAACTACTTCCTGAGGCACGGGGCAGGAGAAGCATTGGAGTTCCCTGTGCATGCAGCAGCTGAGAGTCAGCTGTGGGAAGTAGCATTGGGGAGCTGTTGTGCAGGGAGTCTACCTGGCTGAAGACCACAGTAGTGATCTCCCTTCCCTGCCTGGCTTCTTGCTATGAGGGAGAGAAGTGTTGGCTAGAAAATGGTATTTAGAGGTTTGCTTTTGGGACTTGGCTTGTAGGTAAAGTAGATATGTATTAAAATAATGGTCCAGGGTAATGGCAAGGGTTAATTGATTTCTAAAAAGCCTGTTTTGTGACAAAGTTTCTTCAAGGCCCACTGTGTCTGATGCAGGCAAGCACTGAGCAGACACACAGGCTGGGAAATGAAGCCATGTACTGCACTGTTCCATAACATAAGATAAGGTGACACCATGCCACAGTGCCCAACTGCAGAGCCCTTGGGCTTTCTGGTTTTGGAAGAAAAGACCAAATTAGGAGAAGACCCAGAAAGAACCAAATTAGGATGTGTACATGTGATGGGTTTGTGAAACAAAGGGATATGCTGACAGGACAGAACATGGACAGTATGATGACCAGAGAGAGACCAATCAGCCACATCTAAGATGAAAAATCATCAGAAGGAGAAAAAGGATACAAAAGGAGGGATGTTAGAGAAGAAAAGGGTCCCTGAACGGAAACCTCAGGCCACCATGGACGTAGGGCATACCACCAGCCCATCTTACCCACCGCATTGAGGGTGGGGAGAGGGATGGGCCTCGGCCTCTGACCTCCAGGCTGATGACATCTGACATTCAGGAGAGAATCCTGAAGTGAAGCTTGTGTACTAACCGGACATACCTTGACTCTGATGACAGCTCCAGAACTGGTAGATATAGAATTGTTTGCATTATTATTATCTGCTATCACTGTGTATCAATAAAATTTGCCTATTATCAAATGGAAAGGTCATGGTCTCTCTGAGAGTTTAGGTCCACCCGGAACAAGGTATCTGGGTCAGAAATCCAGTGCCAACAACAAGGACAGCAGATGCTGGAAGCAGGAATCTGCAAGCTGCTGATACTATCTCTGGCCCAGCTGGTCTCCCTGCACAGCTGCCCTTCATAGTTCCTAGATGGATTTTTCTGATTATAAGTTGAAGCTTTTTTCCCCCATGCTGGATGGGGAAAAACCTCATCTTGGCATGGAGTAAATATGGAATATTAAAGGTCTTCTAATGGAAGCCAATGCCACTGCTATCATAGGTAATCACAGAATAATTTTCCTCCTGGCTGTATAGATACTTCAAAGCAGGAAATAAGTCAATCAAGGAAACATGGGGAAATGCTTACTAGTGAGATACAACAGAAATACAGATAAACAAAGATTTTACAGAAATTCTTGACCTTAGCCCCACCTTAGTACTAAATATTGATGAACTATGTAAATTTGAATAACTTGAGATTACCACCAACACAACCAAGGTGTCAGAAAGGTAGGCTACAATCAAGCAACTGAAAAACAAAGTTATAGGGAATAACTGGCTGGCTATCTCTAGACCTCTCTCTGGACAACTCCAGACCAGGAAAAATCAGAATCCCCTGCAAAAGGTGATATTACTAAGTAGAAACTGGAAAGGAATCACAATGCTCTCTGTCATAAGAAAAGCTTTCTGCAATGCAGTATTACAGTAAATGAAAGAGGCAATGAACCTAAACTTAAAGAACAAGCTGGATCCAGGCCTAGAAGTTACTGGAATATCTATATAAGTACCCCCACTTATGTAGTTAATTTCAGTTGCATAAATTCTACAAAGTTACTTAAAAGCAGTGTTGGATTTGGGTCTAAATGACTGGAAATCTATGGCAGAGCAGTTTTGTGAATGCCCACATAAAACCTCTGATTACATCCCTGAACTAAAGAATATGCTAGTGTATATTGAGAGAATAAGAAACAAAAATTAGACGTGCAAGTGGGGTCAAGGAAAAGTTCTTCAGCAGGTGGGATATTCCAGTTCATATTTCAAGATGGAAAGGAAAAGAGTCAGTTGTGAGAGAAAATGATAGAAGATGAGTAAAAAGAATATAGGGAGTTGGAGTACATCCAGTGTTTGGCAGTTGAAAAAAGCAGTCAGACAAAAGTGTTAACAAAAAACTTTGAATTTCAGAGTTGTTTTACTGAAATCTGAAACAAGCATTTAATGGACCAGCATTTCAATTCAGTCAGTGATCTAATTGGAAACCAGACTGGTTATAAGTTACAAAGAAGGCCTTTTCAATTATTCTGCATTTTGGAGCTGTATTCATTTCTGTGTATTGACATGGTGAAAAAATAAGTCTCCTGCTGAATGTTAACTAAATAATGTTTATTGAATTGTCATTTTGCATTGGACATGAAAAAGAATAAAACTGCAGTGAAAAAAAGAACAGAATAAAATAGTATTATAATGGCTGCAGGGAGTAGGAGGAGAATCTTGCCCCTTAGATTTTCAATTTTGTCTTTAAAAGAACCTGACCAGTACTGTAACTAGGATAGGGTAACTGGGGAAGCAACCCCAGGCACTGACTTTGGAGGAGCAGGGCAGATACAGAAAAATAAGAACTACTGCCTCAGCTGCACAATCATACCAGTGGCACAGCCGCTCCCATAGGCAGCCCCCATATGCCACTGCCCCATGTGCCTGGCTCCCTTATTACACCTCTGAACCTAAAAATTGGTCTAATTTGAAATGCCAGTTGCAGATATCTCAGAAATATTATAGAAAATACCATAAAGGAATTTATTTCTAAGCACCAAATCTGACACTGTGCTCTTTTTTGGTCATCATTTGCATTTATGCATCCAGAGGATATCTATTCCTAGATGCATAGAACTCCACATATGGACAACTGCGTGCTAGTATGCAATCATACAGAATCAGTAGGTGCGTCTACACATGTCCTTATAGCGCCTTTGTTACTGTGTCATCATTTAGTACTTCCTTTTGGAAGTACTTTTGGAAGTACTAAATGATGGTACAGTACCAACCCAAACCCATGTCATCATAGCAACATGCTATAATGATGGAACACATTGCTAAGGCAACGTAGCTGCAGCATCACGTTTTGTGCCCGTTGATGCTACGCCGCCTTAGTGCGTTGCTATGGCAACATAGCATTACGTGTAGGCGTACTCAGTATGTGCAATTGCAGCCATAGTACATACGCACACCCCTTGTGGACATGTAGCAGCTTTATACTTTAAAAAATAACAGGTGCCCAAAACCTACAACTACCAGACTCAGAGATAAGTAAGTATGTTTTTTCTCATAGCTCAGGTACTCAACTGGGAAGCTGAAGATCTCAGCTCTTAGGCTCCTTTCATCCTTTCACCCCACAACCACAACACAATAACCACCTTACCAAAGCTCCTTCCTACAGCTCTCCTTTAGAAGTTGAGTCACTAATATAATCATTGGAAAAAATGATGGAGGGCAGTGTGAGGGAACCACTCCACTGAGAGAAAGGAGCTCTGCTAGAACACAAAGTTCCAGGCCAGCAATCACTTCACTACAACCCCCTGGCTTACTCCCTCCCTGCTGGCCCCTCGTGTCTCCAACTCATGGGTGCCCAGGGACCAGCTTCAAAAGGAACATTGGAGCAGAGCCAGAAAGGCAAAGGTGATTAGGATCCAGATGCCTTGGGCAGTAACTAGGCATTCAGCTATTTGGGAGGAGTGTTGGACAGTTGACCAGGAGCAGATTTTGCTCCCAGTCAGGTGTCTACTTGAGTGCTACTGTGCCGTTACTAATCTCAAATATTACTAATCCCTGACTATTCTCTGTGGCCATGAGTGACAGGACAAGACATAACAGTCCTAAATTGCAGAGAGGAAAATGTAGGTTGATTATTAGGAGGAAATGTCTAAGTATAATGTTATGACAGACTGTGGTTATGTTGGAATATTTTTGGTTTAAATGTGTTCATATAATAATGTTAGATGCCTCAGTTTCCATAACTAGCTTAAACATGAGAAAAGAAAGGGTTAACTGTATTTGAAAGAAGAACCTACCTGAATGCTATATTAAAGGAGAATGGGCTATGAAGTAAACAAATACACAATTTATAGTTGTTGACCCACTAAGCCTATGCACCTGAAGAGACTCCCTGCTGTTTCTGGAGCCAGGGAGAAGGATTCAGAACTCATGGTATAAGTGATATTTTTTATTAGACCAAATAGATATTTGCAAAAAAAAAGAAAAAAATCTTTAGTTGAAAGCTTTTGGGTGCACACACCCTTCTTCAGGCATAGGAGAATGCAAAGATTGTAAAATTTCTCCTAGGTGGAAATGAAAATTCATATTTCACAGGGGAGCTGAAGGTGTTGTTGTAAGATCTCCTCGTTGGAAAAGTTCAATTAGGCTCAGTTAAAAGTTAGAGCAGTCTATTTACCTCTAAGTTGTCTGATGGCAAGCAGGATGTTGAACTGGGTTTCCTTCTGGTATTGATAATTCCTATTTTACAGGGGGATGGGGTGATGGAATGCATTTCTGGGCAAGGAATTGCTCCTGTTTTGAGGCAGCTTTGTACTCTGCGAACATGCAAATTTTAGCTCAAAAACAAAGGCAGGAGCAAAGGTGCCAGCTTTCAGGTTTCCAAGTGTTGAATTCATCTTCCTTCCTGTAAAATTATGAAGTTTTCATTTTAAAATAGCTAAATTTGATACGGGTGGCCATTGAGAGAAGGACAATGGACTTACATTTGAAAGAAGGTTCTGAAAAGGGTGACAATTAGAGACGGGGAGGAAAAAAAGGCAGGATGCAAGGATCCTAAGAACCTAAAAGAGAACAGCTGGGGCAGTTTCTCCTGAAAGAAACCTTCACTGAGTCAGCCTGGGGTTTGGGGACCTGAGGATTCTGCCTGTTGTACTGTTGTACATGTTGTTTTTGTTTTTCGAGGAGCATCTTGGTGCATCTTGGTCTTCAGGTGCATTGCATCCCCTTGCACAAATAAAATCCCTTTCCTGAAATTAAACCAAAAGGTAGCTTTCAGAGTGGGCCATGGATATTTGTGTGGGGTGGGAGGATCAAAAGGCTAAGTCTCAGAGTCCAAAAAAACAGGGTCTCACCCTCTCTAGAAGCTTCGCCTGGGCTGGCATCAGGAGATGCTCTAGGAGACTGTGTATGGCTAGGAATCCCAAGCATGTGCTCCTCTTGGGAATTAATGACTAAGTGTGGTTAAGCACTGGAATAGTTTACCTAGACAGGGTGTGGAATCTTCTTCCTTGGAAGTTTCTAAGTGCAGGTTAGACAAATATTGGACTGGAATGGTTTATCAGGATGAACTCTGGGCTATTAGTCATGTAGCAATCAAAATATGGTTGTTAAGTCATAGATATTTACATTAGGATCTGTCCAATAGATAGGATATCATGCTGTTACAAATTATAACCCCTGATTTGTCAAGCATTTTTTGCAATGTCCTAGTCATAGTATAATTTTTGGCATTGTCAAAACAGCAGTGGGGAGTCTAAGAAAGAAATGACAAGAATGTTTTCATCTATATGGCATGTTTGTCAACTCATATTGGCTATGAGATCAACCTTATGTTTTCCAAGAACATTATCAACTTTTTCTTTACAGTGCTAATAGCTCTATTAAATTAGCATTTTCAATCCTGCCCCCCAGGTTTGTTTCCAGTATCGTTCTTTTCCTAGGTTAGATTAGAAGCCTTAATCATCTCATTCAGTATCATCGGACCCAAGCAGACTTCTTTTTCCAAGATAACAGTTTTAATTATGTGCAAAGTACATGAAGCAGTAAGTCCATTGACTGAAGTATTACATTCTCCAAACAATAGGCAAAATATTGAAATACACACATTTTCAAAAGTTTCTGGTTTCAAATGAAAATGACAGGCTTTATAGCTAGTTTTTTTTAAGACTAGTCTGGCACTCATTGGCTGCCTTGCTCTCCACCCTTTGCTACACTTTTTCCCAAAGTCAAAGGGTCAACAGTCCCCATGATCGCTCAAATCTGCTTTTTGCAAATCATCTGTAAGAGGCATACCTGGCCAGTACTGAACCTCCCCCCCCCAATTCTGCACCCTACATCTTCACTGCTCTGACTCTGGCAGTATGGTGGGCAGAGAAGCGGTAGTGATATGTGGTGCAACTGCATCTGGAGGTTCACTGCTGCTGGAGATGTTACCTGACATGGATAGCAAGTGGCCAAAAACACTGACTGAACCTTTGCTGCCCTGCTTTTGCTTCTCTGCCCTTCCCTTGCCAGAGCTAGTACAGGCTTTGGGGAGGAGTCAGGGTACAGGGAATAGGAGGGTGAGGTGCCACTGAGCTCCATTCCCTGTTAAGCACTACCTGAGGCTTGCAGCCTGGCTTTCCCTCCATTTTTAGACTACTAGATTTTGTGATCTGATAAGGGAAGGATGAATTCCATCATGGAAAGGCTGTTGTAGGTCTTGTGAGGCATATTTACCTTGGGCAGTGGTAAAGCCCAGGTCTAGAAATATTTTTTTTTAAATCTTGATCCTCAATGTTAAATACTGAAGCAAGGACTGGATAAATTAGGAAGCACATAGAAATTACCAGAGCATAAACAACTGGGGAGAGGGTCAGGTTCTGCCAACCTCAGTGCCAATTTACTATTTGTATAAGTTCACTGAAGTCAATACAATTACTCATAAAAGAAGGTTTTCAGCCACTGAAAAAAGGTATGAAAAGGCAAACTGAAAGAAACTTCCATAGAATTAGCAACAGGTAAACTGATTAAGGAAGAGGCAAATGTTCTCATCACAAGATCGATCTCTTATTATCTTGCTAAGGTTTAAAGGATGATCATACTCCCTAATTGTCTTCAGTTTAGATTCAACTTTGTCTCATTCCTCCTAAAGTGTAGCTAAATTTGTACTGTTATTTTGTGCAGTAGGAGACACACAATAAACTTCATTTTGGATGCTGTTGGGTTCAGTTGCTTCAGATGCTACTGATACTACCAGAAGAGAGCCAGATGCACTTAGTGCAGCTTTCTTGGGAACTTCAATAGGCTTCTAGATCTTCATACATCAATATGAAAACAGGTGGTGTTGTGGGAGAGGGTTATTACCAAAGTTTACTTTTAAGAACTTTAAACTATAAATGAGCTTTTAGTTTGAGAGCATTCAATTTGAGAACAAAGTAGTTTTTTGATTTTTTTTACATTTTAATGCCAAGCATCATGTTTCTAGCAGTTTGAGGCATTTAGTGTTGTTTTCATTCATCCCGCTCCCAGCTGGCAATCCAACACAGCTTCCTAGTGTGCAGTTGACAATGACTGGCACAAAGATGATGGCTGCAGGCAAGGAGATTGGAAGAGGCATAAATATTTTGCCTCAATTTGAATCTATATTTGCTGGTAAGATTGCATTTTCCTTGTGGGCTATTCTAAGTTGGCTTTCCTCAGTATGTATTAGTTTATATTGGACACTCAGAAACTTGAGTTCAAAATAAAGTTATCTATCTTCTCCAAGTTATACAATATAAACATTGATTCTTTTAATTATTCATTTTTTCTTGCTGAACTGTGACAAATTCAAGGGATATTCCATCTTCAGCTTTATGCTTTGTAATCAAGTTTACACTTCAAAGCAGCAAGGGATTATATTCTACATAAGTTTCCATACTTTTATATGCCTGGAGTCAACATATAAACAATTTCACTTTATATGTAAAATGAAAATTCTAAGGCTATATTAAAAATAGTATAACAGCTGTACCACCATCACATATAATTTGCTGCTTCGGTAGATGAAAGGTAAAATGGGATAACGAGAGATTGAGCTAAACAAACTAAAATGAATAAAAAATATCCCTTAGTGTACTGTAAAGTCATGGTATTTCACATCATACATCTGAATGAGTTTAGCAACTTAAGTATCACCAAATTGAAACATCAAACAGACCTGTTTTGTCATTTAGGAAATAATTATATTTTCCTTTGTGGATCTAAAGGCCAGCTATCTAGCTGTGAAAGTGGCATTTTTGGCACTTACATGCATTTTACAATTAACCCTATACTCTGGACACATAAGTGTGTGCATGAAGCTGACCATGTGCAGTAGCCTGTGCACTGGTTGGACATGGGTGCACTCCTATTCTGGATGCACAAGAGCACCTAAATCACATAGCAGTAGCCAGCTAAACACCACAACTAATAGGTGGTACGCAAAGGAGGAGGAATAGGGCTCTCCTATATAGGTGAATAGTTAAAACACTGAGTAGCCAAAACTATTGAGTAGTTGAAACACTCAGTGAGGAAGCAGGAGATCTAGGTCCTCTTTACCCAAAAGGGTTTTAACCTCTATTGCTTCAACTTTTTAACATTATGCTCTAATCACCACACAACAGCATAGGTGTTAGCCAGCCCCCTCTTCATGGCTACTTCTGTTTGCTTGGACAGCCAAGGGGGAATTTTGCGGGAATAGAAGAAAGAAAGCAAGCTAGAGGGTGTATGGTTCAGTGAGATGACTGCTGCTGTCTAAGCAGAGGAGTACACCTGAGAAAGAAATGGGACAGAAACTTTCTTCTCCCCATCCATTGTATCCTATGATTATGGAATGCAAGGAGCAGGAGCTCATCTTCAAAAGGAGTACTAAAGAAATGTCTGGATAATGCCTGATTTGTAGTGTGGTAGTTAAAGCACTATATTCAGAAGCCAGAGAGGTATGAGCTCATACCCCTTCTGGGCACAAGGCATGAAGAACCTGTATTTCCTGCTTCCTGGCAAGTAGCCTAACTACTGAACCTAACTACTAAGCCCATAGGAGGTAAAAACATGAAAGGGTCCTGCATCCCTGCTTTCTTCCTAACATGCTCAGCTGATTGCCTGGCCAATCCATAGCCTACATGCTGAGTCTATGCATGCACACTAATGCATCCAAAGAGAGGCCCCCAAATGACCAGTGACACAAAAGGAAATAGAATCCTGCCACTAGTCCATCATCACATCAATGAAGGCTTTGTCTTCACTGCACAGTCTCATTGTTTAATAATCTAGTAGTAAGTGTCCCAAGTGACATCACTTTAATTTACCTTGGAAGATAGTTCCACATCTTAGTAAATCTCTCAGTGAGAGATTTTTGTCTTTGATATTCTGTTTAAATTCTCTTTCGTCACATTGTTCAAGACATAGTCTCTTGAAGTATACTAGATAATTCTTTTTCCCATTGTGTTTACAAGCTTTGTATAGGTAAATAGAATGTTTCACTGTTTCTCATTAGTGTTTAAAAGAGTTAATGCATTTTGGTCTATCTTGGATCTCTGATGTGTCAGTCCAGCTCCAAAGTCATTTTTGCTTTTGTCTAAAATTTTTCCACCTGTTGATATCTTCTTGGTAATAAGGTGGTCAGAAATGTCTATATTTTAGGCATTGTAAAATCAAGGTGGAGGCACCATAAAGAATGATTGAGATCTGGTTCTTGATTAATAAAGACTTAAATTAGGGTTATATAATGAATGCCAATCGTCATTGGGTTTTTTTTAAACAAGGCCTTGTCAGCTTCATTTGATATTTGCTATTGACATTTTTTTAACCAAATCTGTAAAAATTATTGATGTAACGTACCTCACGGCATTTGACAATATTTTGATTCAGAAACCAGAAGAATAAAGCAATCCATATGGCACACAGTTAATTGATTAAAAACTAGCTAACCAATAGATCTCAAAATATAATTTTAAATAGGGAATAGTCATCAACATGTGTTTTCTAGAAAGTTAAAATAATTCTCCATCTGGAACTACTATAACCAGTACCACAATACTGGGCATGTCTACATGACACGCTTTACTGCACAGTAGACCAAACTACTGCGCAGTAAGTGTCACCGTCTACACGTGCAGATGCTTACTGTGCAGTAATGTAGTCTAACCATGAGTTAATTTGCTACCTGAAAATACAAAAAACAAGTTAACTTCCAATTAGTTATTGTGCAGTAATGCATGTGTAGACATTGACTGGGAGCAAATTTGCTCCCACTCAGCCCCAGCACCAGGGGGCCACCTGCAGCTTGGTCCCAGTACCACAGGGCTGGGAGCTTCTCTAGCCTCAGGGCTGAGGAAGCTCTTTGCCTGCCCCAGTCCCAGGCCCTTAAAAGACTGCAGGGACACCAGGGCCCTGGGCCATCTGCAGCCAGCCTCTGGCCACTCCATAGCCCAGGGGAGGCCCCAGGCCAGTTGCAGCAGCCTGCCCACTCCCTGGAACTAGTCCCTGGCACTGCATTGCCACATGGCTGCCTGACCCATGCCATAACACTGTGCTTGGTACTGCAGGCACCTGCCAGGTCTGGCAGCAACCTGAGCAACCTGAAGCCAGCTTCTGGGCACTAGGTCCCACTCCAACTGGCCTCAGGCCACCCACAGCAGCCTGCCCAGACCCCACCACTGGTCCCTGGCACACCATCACCATGCACCTACCTGTCCCATGACATGTTCCTGGGCAAAGGGATTGCACACACCTGCTATGGCCCCCTAGCACCAGGACTGTCATGTGGAGGCCAAGCAAGTCATCGAGGGAGCCATGCTGGCATCCTTCCTGACACCATATATCACCTTCCAGGTCTGTAACTGGTCCCAGGAGGAGACTTCAGACTTTGTGAGACTGTGAGATGAGGCTGAGATCCTTAGCCAATTTGTGCAGAGCGGGAGCTCCAATGCGCACATCTATGAGGCATGGAACACATGCAGGAGTGCAGGAATGACTAGTTGACATGCCAGTGCCACATAAAGGTCAAGGCCTTGTGGGCACAGTGAGTCACTGTCACAAATCACAACTGCTGGTCAGGGGCTGCCCACAAGTCCATGCCCTTTATGTGGTAGCTAGACAACATCGTTGCACCTTGGGACCCTGGCCTGAGCCATGCCATCTACTCAAGCATGCACAGCCTGCATGAGCCTCCACTGTGGCCTCACACTCACAGTGATGCATTGCTGGCGGTGGGCCCCTTGGGCTACCAGGACCCCATCCCACCATGCTCCCTGCCTTTGGCCTGAAGCCTGAGCCAGCACCTGTCCCACTAGCTCCAGGTACACAGCCCCACCCAGGAGTCCAGGCCAGTCATGGCACAGGCAGCCCTCAGCAGCTCCATCCCCTCCCCAGAGTGGGGCCCTGCCAGGGCAGCCAGGTACTGCACCCTTGTGCCCCAGAACACAGCTGGGAGCTGCACATCCTCATCACCAGTGGCAACCAAATCAGGCCACCTAATATTCCTGCCAAGACTACCTGGTAAGCCCTGCAATGGAGGTAAGGCCCTCCCAATCCTTGCCCCACCTCCCCACCTGGCCTGGCCACAATCCCCAGGATCCCACCCTCACAGCACACAGGGAGACAAGAGGGAGTACACAACTTTATTGTGCAGCTCATTCCCCTGCAGCTAAATGTGCATGGGCCTCTCACACATGGAGGAATTGACTGATACCAGCGGCAATGTCATCCTCGGCTATGGGGGGCAGGGACATGAAGTGCAGCCACAGACAGACCTTGAGGGGGCAGTGGGCATTGTGGGGCAGGACAGTCTTGCCCTCTGCACCCTCAAAGCTTAAGGTTCTATGCCAGGTTTGCAGGTGCACCTGGGGCACCATGGCAATCAGCAGCAACAGGGTGTAGTGGGTCATGCACCATTTAGTTTGCTCAAACAGTTCCTCACAGCATGCATGGGATGCTTTCAGCAGGGGCACACTTGGAGGTCAGAGCTGGCGTGGGGGGTGGGGCTAGCCCCATGGTGCCTCCCCAGAGGGGCCTCCTGGGAGGAAGGGCAGGAGTGCCACCAGCTCCATATCCTAGTTGACAAGGAGCCCCTTGCCCCCTGAGCCCAGGTGCAATGGGCTTGGTGGCAGCGCAGGAGACAGGCTGGCCTGCAGGAAGAGAAAAGGGAGGAGTGAGTCTGGAGCTGTGGCAGCAGGTGCTGCTAGGAGCCAGGCCTTTCCCAGCATGGGAACAAGGTGGGGGAGACAGGCCTGCAGCCAGAACCCAGTGGCCCACCTACCTGTGGAGTAAGCAGGGATGTGGGGCTTATCCAGCAGCTGCCTGTGTCAGAGTCTGCCCAAGTGACTTATCATGGTTCCTGGATACCCATGCATGCTCAACCCCCAATCTGAGGCCGGGCAGTGCAGAGCCACCTGATATTGAGCAGTTTATCTCAGAAATTTTGCAAACTCTCACACACAAGCTCTTTCTCCTGGTTCTGTAGGACCTGCAGCTGTACGTGGGGAAGAGTCACCAGTTGGCATCCAGAATGTACCCAGACCTACTGCTGAACTGCCTGGTCACCATAGCTGAGGAGTGCCTGGTAGACTCATAGTCTTAGTGTACAGGACATCACCCATGAACAGGACAGGGATGCACATGAGCAAGATAGTGATGCCAACAAGGTGGCAAGAGATGCCTCTGAGGTGATGAGTGATTGGGTGGACCAGGCTCCTGTTACTTTAAATCCAATATATCAAATCAAGAGCAAAACCTCATAAAGGGGGATAAGGCAAAATGCCATGTTTATTAAATACATGAATCAGACATAGAGGTTCGGACACACCACTCATACAGACACACACAAATCATCATACACAACATTATACACAGATAAACACAAAACAACCTTTCCATTCAGATATTATAGTTACCAGCAGCAGTTGCTCAATAGAATTGCTGGGTGGACAGCCCAAGCCTATTGAGAGAAGATGAAGATAGCAGCTGGAGCGAGATGAACAGATGTGTCTGTGCTCTGAAAAAAAGCAGCAGTCAAAATAGAGGCTCACCCACCCTGGCATTTTCAGAGTCTTTCTTTTATAAGGATTGGCATCCTTTATTCAGCACTTTGGGGTTTTCCATGCCCAATTTCTGTTGTTACAGTTGTTTCTCCTCCATCTTCTTCTTATCTCAGCTCAAGGTCAGTTTGTTCATAAAAGTTGGTATCTCAGCCTTGAAGTGTCCTTGCTGCCCATCTGACAGGATGTGCTGCATTCATTCTCCTGGTTATCTCCTTTGTACCCTAGGGCTCAAAGGGATTCTTCAGCCATCCATTAATTAGTTTACTGACTGGTAACTTACACATTCAGCACCTTGTTGCCTACATAAGCAGTTAAATCTCCCTTTTCCCACCCCTATGTCATTCTCCCACCATTCACCCTTTCACATACACTCACGTACAAAAAGGTTATGCAAGGTTCATTCACTTACATCAAGCAAATAACTCATGTTAAGCAAAACTACACAAAATGGAGTTTTCAGTAAACTTATAGGATACAACAACAAGGATAACACAGTTACAAATTTACTACTTTACTATTATCACAATCTATGTTAAAATGGTTCATGCTACACTCCTGGCCCTGGAGGAGAGGCACATGGAGGCCCAGAAGCAGCAGGCTGGCCTGGTGGCCAGGGCAGTGGAGGCCATGGAGGAGGACTGCCAGGTGCTGGGCACTGTTATGGCCCTGGCAGTCACCTCTTGCTGCCTGCTTCCCTGCCCCCAACCCTAGTCCTGCCTTCCCCCTGGCAGCGGCCCACTACCCTGCAGCAGGCCTCCCCATGGTGGGGGTGCTGAGGTGTAGCAGCACTTCCACTGGCCAGGTGCCCCTGCCCTGGCTCCTATCCCAGGGCCTCCACCACCCACCCCACCCACACACACACCTGGGCCCAGCCCCAGCACTCAGCCCAGCTCCTTGCAGCCCTAGAGCAGGTGATGCCTCTAGTGGGGGAAGCAATGTGCACAGGCCCTACTGGCCCAGTCCACTGGCTACAGAAATGGGAGCCAGGCATGCCAGCAAAGCAGCACCAGCCGTTGCCACCATGTGAGCCCCTGACCCACTGGGCTCACCATGGTGTGCACACCTGGGGGGTAGCAGCCAGAGGGGTACTGGGTGCCTGTCCCTGGGCTCTGCCTCCTAGGTGCCCTGACCCCACAGCAGCCCAGTCCCACTGCACCCCATCCCAGGATGGCACACACAACATGAACTCTACAGAGTCTGCACAAGGAAGAGGTTGCTTTATTGGGTGAGGGTAGATGGTGGAGGGGTTCTTTGGGGAGGGGAGGACAGGGGCTGGTACAGGGGAAGGAGGGGGAAGGTGGGTCTGTGTTTGTGGATAGGAATAAAGTGTTTTTCTGAGAACTATCTACAGTAAGCATGGTGCTAGGGGTGTGCAGTGGGGCTGTCACTACCACCGCAGCTGGTGTTCCCAGTGCCAGGTGTTCTCCATCCACTATGCCTTCTCCACCCAGGCCTCATGGAAGAGTTCCCCCCAGGCCTTGCAGATGTTATGTAGCATGCAGACTGTGACAATGATCATGGGGATATTAGCCTCAGCAACCTTGTGGCAGGTGATGAGGGTGCACCAGCATATCTTCAGATGGCTGAAGGTGCACTCCATCAGCACACGGGTCTGGCCCAGGCACCTGTAAAGTGTGCCTGGTGGGGGTCTAGCTATTCAGCACAGGGTCTTATGAGCACAGGATCTGGGCAGCAGGAGCAAGATGGCAGGAGGCCTGGGATGGCATGGTGAGCCTGGCCAGGAAGTCACACTGTGCAGGGGGGGAGGCACCAGAGCCGAGACTGAGCTAGACAGTGGTCACTATGGTGGGCCAGCGGAGTGATCAGGGTGGCCATTAGGAGCCTGGGACACTGGACTCCCTGGACACTGGACACTCCCAGGGCCTGGGGGTAGAGCAGCCATGGCGTGATGGGCAGAGGCTCCAGCAACAGAGCTCCAGTGTGTGCTCACACTACACACTGCTCTGAACCAGAAAAGCGGGTGGCTAGGGAGCAGCACACAGGGATGGCTTTTATAGATGGCCATCAGCTGCAGGCAGGTGTGGCCAGTCCACCAGCCCCCCCTGGCTGCTGCAGATATCCAGCGCAGGGCCAGAGGGGGCAGGAGCAGATTGCTGCCAGGAGCAAATCTGTTCCTGAATGTGTGCACTTGTTGATCCTTGCCCAGAGCAGGTTTACTCCAGAGTAAATTACTCTGGAGTAAACCCACCCAGGAACATTTGCACATGTAGATGCACCCGCTGTATCCTGTTTTTATGCCAACATGTTAAGAAGGATGTTGTTAACTTGGAAAGAGTTCATAGAAAATCCATGACTAAGTTTAGAAAACATATTGCTATAGTGAAGATTCAAGGACCTTAATCAAAGACTGATTATTATGGAAAGCAATCAAACAGAACTATACTAGTATTATCTTTAAATATAATGGCTATATGGAGAGAGTGCAACAGGATGGTCTGTCCTGTTATGGAGGAACAGTCAGCCCTGTTAGAAAAACCCAGCTGTGGGGTATTTGGGTAATAAGGGAATGACCCACTGAGAACTTTAAAAGCTCCCAGAAGAGAAAGGGAGAAGTGGAAGTGGAAGCAAGCTGTGAAAGGAATGGCTTGTTGTAAGGAAGAGTCAAGCTACTGTGTTGAGGCCAGAGGAGAAAGGGTCTCTTCTCATCCTGACTGGGAGAGGAGAGAGGGATTCTGGTTTGTTGCTTATTTAAAGACTGAACTTTGCTTTGGAGCACTAGTTGAGGTACTCCTCAAACAGCAGATTCTCCTGCAAAAGCCAGCTGGCTAAGTGGCTTGCTTATAGAGATGTTTTAGGAAACCGATAAAGCTATTTAAGCATAAGTTCTCATTTACAAACTAAGAGATCAGTCCTGTCGTGGGTGCATGTTATGAAGGGAAGTCAATGAATTATAGTATAAAGATTTATACTATAGGAAGATGTGGGCTGGGCATTTTTGCAGTTAAGATATATATGTATATAAGATCCCCAAGGTATCTTCAGATATTATCTTTAATTCAAAAATTATTATCCCTGTATTAAATTAATAGCTTACTAGATGTGTCTTTTTTCCCCATTTGATCCATAGTTTAAATCTCATTATCTTTCTATCTACTGTATGGGGTTTCAGCACTTGTAAGAAAATGATTAATTAAAATCTACTGGTGCATGACAAAATTGTTCCTAAGTTGTTTTATATTGTATAAATTTAATATAATTGAAGCAGAGCAAGAGAATAATACAGATAAGTGATCCACAAGAGCAAATGATACCACTATTGTAGGCATCTAGTATAGGACATAATTGTGGTCTCCTCATATTTAATAATAGTGCTGCATACAAACTAACTATCAATATGCCAAAATGAATGCTTGGCTGCTTATGTGAAATAGTGTGAGTGATACAACATTTGAATACTTAATGCATGCCCATCCAAGTCATCCTTGACTGTAAATGGCTCTTGATAGCTCAGATCAAGTGACAGATCTACATACTTGCACATACACTGCCCCTGAGGAGACAACAAAAGTCTTCCTGTTCATTTTTATCAAAACTTGTGGCAGAGATTATATCTTTTATTAGACCAACTAGATATTTGTAAAAAAAAAACAAAACTTTTTTTTTTTTTTGTTCTTAATTTTTTTGCAAATATCTAGTTGTTCTAATAAACGTTATCACCTCTGCCACGAGTTGCCTGTAGACCAATATGGCTACAACCTAGAGACCTGTTTCATTTTTATAGCCTTATTTAGGCCCAAACACAGCTTTTCCTTGGACAGGACCCTTTAGCTAAATGAATGCCATAACTTTCTACTTTGCTGCAAAGGATACGAAGTCACATTTTCTGGAGTATAAATGACTGTAAGCACCGAGCACTTTCATTAAATGTCATATTAATGATACTTTCTTTACAAGAAGTCAACTAGGGTTCAAACACTGTACTTGAAAGAATTTTGCACATTCAAGATGGGTAACAATACAAAGGATGGGCAGCAATCAGGGTCCCTTCAATGGTTGTTGACAGTTCTGACCACTTCTTAGGAAGGTGCTGAACATCACACAGGATCCAGGACTAGACTATAGACACCCATTTTTCCCCCCTCCACACACTCTTCCAGCCAAAAACTATCCTAGCTGCATAAATTATTTTCACATTTTATGAATACCCACATCTCCCTGTTTCAGCCTCCCTAACAGTCTCATAGCTTTCTCCCTGTCTAGGCTCTTACATACCTTTCAACCCACAATGATTTTTTTTTTTTTTTTATGGTCAAGTCATAAACACCAGAAAATTGGAGTAGAGACTGGAACTGCTGGCAGACCCTTACGTATAGCATTTGGAATGATGGTGCCATAATACAGTATGTGAGAATTACTCTTAAAAGTTTATTGTTGTTCATGAATCTATACATTTCTGAATTAAGACTACAGGTCTCTTGGCCTACATTTGAAACCAAATTCCTTACTGAAAGTTTTCCTTGGAGAATCAGCAGCTAGCCTACACCTGGTACATGTAAGGAAAATGTATATAAAATAAGAACAACTTGTTTCAGCTCTGTTGTTAGTTTTACTTGACATATTAAAATATAATTTCTATTTAAGCTTAAAAAATTACTTTTCCCAAAATAAAAATAAAACTTAGACAAAATAACTAGAGAATATAAATTGTATGCTTCTTTCAGTAGTGCTTTTTCCTAAATAGAGTGTATTAATGTCTCATTTCTTCTACAGCTGAGATTGTATATTTAAAATTCTTGCACTCCAAAATCAAGATGATCATGATATATAAATAGGATGACCATACATCCTGGTTTAGCCAGGACAGCCCCAGATTTCAGAGGCTGATCCCAGCTGGCTCGTGAGAATTGAAATCAGCTCCAGGAAATGCTGAGATGTGGGGCACAGTCTTGTAGGAAGGCAAATATCATGGAGTGGCACAGCATGCCAAGCAGGCACCACTGCTGCCCACCTGACTGGCGCACCACACTGCCCTGCCTCCACCTCTGCCTACAGCAGCACTGCTGACTTGGTTGTGGGGTGGAAGCAGAAGAGGGGAGTTTATCAGATTTCCTATTCTCCCATATGGTCACCCTATATATGAAATCTCAAGTACTGTGTACGATCCACTGTAAACAGGCAAGGGCTCTATATTGGGTATTACATATTAGCAATGGCACTATGCACTGTGACATAGAATATAACTTCACTTTACCAATGACACATTTAAGCAGTGAAGTATCTTGTCTGATAATCAGAAAATACCCTGGAATAAAACAAGGCTGTTTTCCCCTGTGATTTGACCCTGTTCAAGTATATACAAATACTTATGTATTGAAATACAATTTTACAAAACAAATGACAACTGCATTTCAAGTGCAGAGGACCTGATTTGTGTGAAAATGTTAAGAATTAACTTCACATGTATGTTTACTGTGGATAAGCCTTAAAAAGTCATTAAAACTACCCCAATTCATGTGCACTAATATAAACCATCCAAGATATTTAAAAGTTTTAACTTTTAAAGGCTTCAGGTGACCTTGTATACAAAGGGTACCTTTTGCCCAACAGCTTATCTAAAATCTGTCCCAACTATGAAGCTGGTCCAATAAAAGATATTGCCCCTCAAAATCCCTGCCTCTCACAATAAAAGTGAATATATGTGAATATAGTTCACCATGGGCAGCCCATCCAAAACCGATTTCTCAGAGGTTCTTCAAAGAGCAAATGTTTTAGTATGATCTAAAAGGCACCCTGTTCAACAGTAATGACTATTAAAATAATGTTTTAACTTTATATAACCCAAATAAGTGTTGAGTGGAAATGCATTTAGCCAGCATTTCTTGCTATGTCTGAAACATCAGCCAATTTTATTATCTTTAAATTTACTGTGAAATTCATTCTCCAGTTCTCATAATGTTTATGTCATCTTAAAATATACTCTTGTGCAAAAGTGTTTCATTTTGTATTTTCTAGTTTGACAGCAGCTGACAGCTGTATGAAATGAAGTAGATGAAGAGAGACTTTATTCATAGTTTTTGAACATAGAGGGCATAAGTATCTTATTAGCATTCTTCAGTTTTAGTAACAGATTTACTACAACTATTATTTTCAAGGTACACAATTGCTCATGGATTGCTTACCATTCTTTAGAGTGATAATATCAGAGTTGGTGATTAATTTATATTTTTAATTTAAGTAAGCCTTAAAATAAATAGCAAATGACTGATGAACAGCAAAAGGACATGTATACTCTAAACACTAATAACAATTGTCATAAGGGTCTTTCAATTTTAAAAAGGTTAATGTTACAGGCTTTTCAGCAGCTCAAGTTTCAGGGTAGAACAGATAATTATGTTAGATACATCTATGTACATTGCTGAAGGCGAGCATATTCTCAGAAAATGGTGCCCAGAAGCAATTATATCCTAATTATATAGCCTCTTAGAATCATAGAAATACAGAGCTAGAAGACATCTCAGAAGGCTATCTACGTCAAACTTCCTGCTCAAGGCAGACAGGTCCCTGTCTAAACCATTACAGGCAAATGTTTGTCTAACTGCACGTAACCCCCCCCCTCCCCCCCCCAATAATAGCTTATCATCTAGTGCAACCCATGATGGTTCTTTTCTGTTGTGCTTCAGGCTTGCTGGTCAGTTCCTATTTTATGTTTGCACATTTGATTGTTTACCTTAAGTATAGTATGTTGCACTTGTCCTTATTGAATCAAAGAATCACAGAGAAGTAGAGCTGGAAGGTACCTCTGGAGGTCATCTGGTCCAGTGTTTCTCAGCCAGTGGGGCATGTTCCAGTGGTGAGATGCGAAGGTCATGTAGGTGGGACTTCAACTCATTTGAAAATTTCCATTACCCCTTTTCTGAGGCAGGATCATCCCTATCCAATCCATCCTATACAAATCTTTGTCTAAACTGTTACTAAAACTAGAGTCAGCTATTTCACACAACCATAATTCATAGGACCTTAATTTACCATGAATAAAGCAGAGGGAAAATGGCAGTCCATGTCATGCTACTGCAAAAATTGTTAAAACACGCTTGAGAGATCCCAGGAAGAGGACCATGGCCTCAGTTAGAAAGGAAGGTGAAAACCCCCACAGTTTGTACATATCTGACCATAGGATAAAATTTCTTTCAGACTCCAAATATGGCAATCAGTCTGACCCTGAACAGAGGAGAAAAACCCTCTAATCATTAACCTCTGGGTTTAAGTCCAAGCAAGAGCACTGGCACACCACTCTCAAAATCACCAGCGTTGGCTGCCATGAACATCCAATGCTTCTGAGGAAGGCTGAAAAAAAACCCAAACATCCTGGCATGTAGCAATAGAAGGGGAAAATAATAATTTCTGCCCTTTGTGTCAACCAGCAAAGCCCATAACCATGAGAAATGCTATGTATAAGCATAGCTGCTTCTAGATCAACCATGACCAATGCTTATCCAACCTCTTCCGGAAGAGATTCAAATGATGGAGATTCCACAGCTTCCCTAGACAGCCTATTCCACTGCCTTGCTGTTTTAATAGGGAAGACATTTTTCCTGATATCCAGTCTAAACCTTCTTTGTAACAATTTCAAGCCATTAGTATGCATCTTATTTTGTGCAGCAAGAGAGAAAAGGTGTTCTCCCTCTTCTTTGTGGCAGCCCTTCAGGTAGCTGAAGACCGCTACCACATCTCTTCTTAAGTACCTTTTCTTCAAGATGAACATATTTATTTCCTTCAACCTCTGCTTACATGGCTTCCCTTTCAAACCCTTTATCATTTTTGTTGCCCACTTTTGGACCCTCTAATTTCTCCACACCCTTTTTAAAATGTGGAGCCCAAAACAGCACATAATACTCTAGATGAGGCCTAAACATTGCCAAGTAAAAAAGATACTATCACCTCCCATCTCTTGCACCTAATGCTCCTATTGATTCAGCCCAAAACAACATTCACTCTTTCTGCCTCTGCAGACTCATACTGAGTCTGTGATCTTTCGAGACTCCCTTCTCCTTCTCCGTATTTTTGCTATACAGCCAGTTTTAAACCATTTTGTACTGTGTTATTGATTATTCATCCCAAAGTGCAGCACCTTGCATTCGTCAGCATTGAACTTCATCCTGTTAGCTCCAGCCCAGTTTCCAGTCTGTCAGTATCCTTCTGAACTGCTCTCCTGTTCCCCAGCATATTCACAATCATTCCAAGCTTTGTATTGCCTGCAAATATGCTCAAGCAGCTTTCGATTCCAGCATGCAACTCACTAATAAACATGTTTAACAGCACTGGGCCCAGGACAAACCCCGATGGGACTCCATTCAAAACCTCCTGCTATATTAACATGTCTCCATGTATGAATACCATTTTCTTACAGCTATCAGGCTGGTTGTCTATCTACCTTATTGTAGTTTTGTCTAGCCCACATTTCTCCAGTTTCTCTATAAGAAGGTCAACTGGGACTTTGTCATAAGCCTTGCTGAAGTTCAGATACACTACATCTACAATTTTCCCTTCATCCATCCAACTAGTTATCTTGTCAAAGAAGGAGATCAAGTTTGTTTGGCACAATTTGTTCTTAGTAAATCCATCAAGGCTGCTTATGATCAGCCTTTCTTTCTTCAGATGCTTCAAACGGAGTTCCTTATTATATGATCTAGTAACTTTGCCTGGCTCCCACCACTTCATGAATATTATTGCCAAGGGCTCCAAGATTTCCTCTGCCAGTTCCTTTAATACCCTTGGATGAAGATTTTCAGGGCCTGCTAACTTGAATTCATTCGTACCCATCAGACCTTCTATGTTCCTTTTCTTATCTCATCCTTCACTTGTCCCCTTTCTTACCCATATAATCCTTGTGAGCTGTTTGGTTGTGGCTTGATTTATTTTTTGCAAAAATGGAGGAAAAGTAGCTGTTGACTAGCTCCACCTTTTTTGCTTCTTCTGTTAAGAGTTTACCCTGGCTATTTAGCAGCAGAACCATATCTTCCTTTGCTTTTCTTTTCTGGTGAATATATTTATAGACTTCTTGTCTTTAATTTCCCCTGCCAAGTGAAGCTCATTTTTAACCTTGCATTCCTGATTTTTTTTCTGCAAGTCCTTGCTATTTCCTGGTATGCTTCCTTGGTAACCTGCCCATCTTTCCACTGCCTGTATATGACGCATCCTAGAAGCTCCTGGTCTATCCACATTGGTCTCTTGCCATTCTTTTTGTGTTTCCACTGTATTGGAACAGCCTCTTGTTGGGCTTCCAATAGAGTGCTCTTTAGAAACTTCCAGCCCTCCTGTGCATCTTTATCCTTCAGTCTGTTCTCCTATTGTAGCATGCTTACTATCTCCTTTACTTGGTTGAAATCCAACTTTTTAAAATAAAAAGTGCATCTACATGTGCACTTTAATGTGCAGTAGCCTATTTTACTATACATTAATGTGTCACACAAAAATGCAGTAAAATTGCACATTAAGTGTCACTTAAAAACCTGATGATGGATATTTGTATCCGAAAGATTGCTAAGAAGAATTTTTCCGACAATTTGAGAGGGTCTAATAAAAGATATCAGCTTTACCCAAAGAACCTTGTCTTCTTAAAAAGCATGCACATTTTTGTTACTGCATATTAAGGCAGCCTAATGCACATTTCTTTAGTACCTCACACTAGAGGTACTAAATTTAACGTGCATTAGAAAATGCACCTTAATGCACATATAGATGCACCCATAGGGCATGTCCACATCAGTGCACATGTGCCTCTTGCCCCACCTCAAACCCCTTTGAAGAGGGGCAACAGGCATGTGCAGGAACAAAAAAATGTTACCTGTGCTACAAACTTGCAGCATGGGGAGAAAATTAGACCCCTGGATATCCAGGGGTCTAAAAAAAGCAAAGTATAAAAAAGCAGGGCACGGCATGGTCCCTGACTGTGCCCTGAGGCAACCAGAGCCTGGGTCCTCCATAGAGATGCTCTGGCTGCCAGAGTGTCTCTATGGTTGCCCCTTGCCCTGCTGCTGAAACACGTGGTCGGCCAGGACATGTGTTTCAGCACCACGGCTCCAGTGCTGGTGAGTAAGGGGTCGGGGCGCTGGAGGAGGGGGGAAGGGACTGTGGGGGGACCCCCGATGGC
>NW_005842420.1:771253-789281 GCF_000455745.1 Alligator sinensis
GGGTGGCTGCAGCAGCTGGTGGGGGATGGGGCCAGGTGGGGCAGCAATCAGGGGGCTGGGGTGGGGCATGTGGACCTTCCAGGGGTGCCGGTAACTCCTGTGGGGACTGTACCCATTGTGTGGGAGATGAACCCCCTGTTTGGGGGCCGTATCCCTTGTGAGAGTACCAAACCCCCTTTTGGGGGTCTGAATCCCCTTTTGGGGGCTGAATCCTTTGTGTGGGGGATGAACCCCCTGTTGGGGGGCTGAACCCCATGTTGGTATGTGTAGCCCTTGTGTGGGGGCTGAACCCTCTAAGAGCTGGCAACTTGGATCCATCTGGCTGTGGCTGACGTCCTGGCCAAATGGGGCCAGAAGGACATGCTTTGACAGTTCAAAGCAGGCCACCACACCTGGAAAATCTTCTGAGTGATAGCTGCCCAGATGGCCGAGTGGGGAGCACAAATAGCAGTAGTGCCACACAAAGGCCAACACTGCAACCGCAGTACACTGGCAGCTGGACTAGAGGGGAAGATTCCTCTACTGGTTGTGCAGTCTCCATCTGAGTCTGGCAGGTGCACAGCAGGGTACAGCCAGGCAGCAGCCCCCACTGCCCGACTAATGCAGGGGGGCACAGACTACTGCAGTGGGTAGAGGGTGCAGGGACCTCTCAGGGCTGCTTCAGCAGTCCAGCTGGCACAAGGGGTAGTGTCCCCAGGTACCAATTGGCTGGGCCCCAGAAGCTCCTGAAAGCTAGTAGCCTTGAGCTACTTGCCAGGGTGGCTTTTATACTGCTGGGGCCAGGACAGGGCAGTTTTCTATACTGCTGGGGACAGCACAGGTTCTGGCCCCAGGCTATAGCTCTCCCTGGCTGAAGATCTGGGAGAAGCTAGGCAGGTTATTTTGCCCCTAGTGGCACAATTTGCTCCACAACAAAGTTCATGTCAGAGCATGTGCACTGAAGCAAAAAGCTCCGGCTAAAATTTGCGCCGCTTCTATTTGAGCTGCTGCAAGCACACGTACTTGCATGTGTGGATGTGCCCATAGTGTCTTAGTCGTGCTAACCTCATGCTTTTTTCATCTCAGGATCACAGATTCTATCATACCATGATCACTTGTTCAAAGTTTCCCATCATTTTCACACTTTGTTCAATTTTTTCCCCTATTGGTCAGGACAAGATACAAGGTAGATGAAACCCCAGTTATAACCTCACATTTCTGGAACAGAAAATTGTCCTACCCATAAGTTAGGGACTTGCTTAATATTTAATGTTTGGCTCTATTGTTCTTCCAGCAGGTATCCAAAAAGCTGAACTCAAAACTTCTGGACAATTTTCTCACATCCTTGAATACTGCCTCATCCACCTCTTCTTCCTGACTTGATGGCCTATAATAAATCCCCATCACTTTATTTGTACTGTATTCTTCATTCTTGTCTTCACCCAAGTACATTCTGATCTGCTAACTACTTATTCCTAAACCAGGGAACAAGTGTTTGTATTTTTGACATACAAGGTTTTGCCACCATCTGTTCTCCCATCCCAGGGCTTTTGAACCAAAGGGTAGTTCTCAATGTTGACATTCCAGTCAACATTCCAATTTCTGTGATATCAATCAGATCATAGGTCTCTTCACAGATTTTGACTTCCAGGTCATCTTTTTTGGTCACGTGTATACATACAGTGGATGCATTTTGTATTGTGATCTACTTGATTCTGTTTAGCATATCTTGTTGTTTTTCTTTTTTGGTGAACATATTTATAGACTTCTTCTGGTCTTTAATTTGCCTTGCCAAGTGAAGCTCATTTTTTAACCTTGCATTCCTGATTTCATATCTGCAAGTCCTTGCTATTTCCTGGTGTGCTTCCTTAGTCACACCCTCTGGCTCTTTCCCAGAGTTGAGTTTGTTTTTCCAGTCCATTCTCCTCTAGCTTGCTTGCTCCATTGCTGGTGGATTTTGTTCACCATCCCCCCATGGAACCTTGTTTAAAGCCTTCCTTACTAGCCTTCCTTACTACTAAATTCCATCCAATTTATTTCATCCAAATTTTGCAAGTTATCCTGGTCATTTTGACTCTTAATCCTGTCCACTAGAGTTTCTGCTACCCCACACATCTTTGTGTACTATACACATTTGCTAAGTGAACATTCATTTCCATCTTCCCAGTCATTAAAAGATAAATCAACTGGACCTATGACAAACCAATAGGGTCCAATTTGATACTATGTCCTAAAATATCGTGTTTAAAACTCAGGCAGAGCATGATTTTGTAGCACTGGAGTACTGTAGCCATGATGGTCCATGAAATATATGAGTCAAGGATTTGGGGAGATATTTTTACCAGACCTACTGTACAGCTGGGAGAGTTGTTATACAAAATTAATGCATGCTATCATTATTATAGCAAAATCAAAATATTATTAGATTAACATCACTTAATTTTATAATAAGACATGCTTCTAGAATCATCTCAAAATTATTTCTAGATCTAGTACACGGAAAAGAAAGGTAGAATACAACTCTGGAAATGTTAATTGAGTGGTTATTAAGCCTGTGAAAAAAATAATGCTACTCATATTCATTAGGTCTTCAAGACTTATGATGGCAAGACTTTAATTACATTTTCGTCTTCATTATCATAGACAATAAACTTTATGAGCATCCTCTATATATGCAAAATGAAACATGGAAATGAATATCAACTGAAGCCAGTTTAATTGATAGTTAACGTTGAGCTAGCATTCAGTGGTGACTCAGCTTTGCAAATAAAGTAACTTTGAAAGATCCTTGTAAAAACTTTTTAGTTTAGATAGATTGGTTATGCTTAGATCCTTTTTTCCTATTTTAAAAGAAAATATAAAATGATATTTTTATTGTTACTTTTTTATACCAAATTATTCAATAAACAGAATGTTTTTCTTATTCTAAATGACCATATATTATACTATTTTTAATAGGCCTTATTTTAACATTTTTGATGTTACAAAAATTAAAAGAAATATAGGATGATGCAGAAGTAGCATAGGATGATTTCTGTTGTGAACCCTGTTTCTGATCTAATACTAGAAGTTTAGTTGGACCAAAACGAAAAGCTGATATTCACCCCTAAATAGAGGAAAATACGTAGTTTCCTAAAGAAAGTCACTTTATAGGATTTACTATATCAGAGCAAGACATCATAGCTATCTAGAGCTAAAATTCATTCATAGCATCTGACAAAACAAACTGTCACTAAGAATAGCTCATGTCTGTGAGTCAATCTATACTATGCCATTTAGCCCTGCCTTCTCCAGCTAAATTGCCAGTAATGTCAAGTGCCTGCCACCCCCACTTTTTTTTCCTGATTACAGAGGATGCCATTATTTATCCTGAACAATTAGACATGATCTTAGAAACTAGGACTCAATAATAGGGTCCAACAAATCTGTGACCACATAGTATTGGTAGGAGGTTAGACAATGGGTTTGTATAGGATAGTGTGGATAGGGATAATCACACCTCAGGCAAAAGGCTGATTAGATGTCCTATGGATGTCCCTTCCAGCCCCACTTCTCTATGATTCTATAAAGTCATCTAGCTCATCCCATTGGGGAAAAAAAATAAGGTTTTCCTTGTTATAATTTCCTGAGATACAAAATGCATTTGTCTTCAAAGTATCCTCCATGTTTCTTTCATTTTCTTAAGCTTAAAAACTCCAGGAAATCTTTGACATAACCATGCATTATGAGCCCATTACATTGCTTTGAAAAAAGGGGTGGGGTTCAAGAGCAGTGACTGGCACTGTAGGGATCATTGCAACCCCACTCCCAGCCACTCCACAGCCCCCACCTGAGGAGGAAGACCATGCCACTGGAACAACAGCTTGGGACTTCTTTTTAAGTCATCAAAACAGGTAAGAACAACTTCTGGCTCTCAGCACCCCTTACCTTACCCTCTGTGCCCCCATTCTCTCTATCCACCTCGCTACTGACACCTCTTGGGCAGGAAAAGGAGACCTACTCACTGTCATTGACACTGTTCCATTGGCTCCTATGCCATTTTTCTTCAAAGTATCCTCAGTGTTTCTATCATTTTCTTAAGCTTAAAAACTCCAGGAAATCTTTGTGCATAACCATGCATTATGAACCCATTACATTGCCCCCCTCCCCCCATGCCTTAGAACAGATATTACCTCTTAGAACAGATATTACTAATTATTTGTGCCTTTTTCTCACCTAGGGTTTCTTATTACTAGTCACCCTATTAACACCTCATCCACTGTTTGCACTAAGTGCAAACAAATTTATGATCTTTAACATCTCTTCAACTGATAGTTATATATCAGTTACCATTCTCCTCTCTCCTTACTGACTGACTTTCATAACAAAGTGATCCATTATCTGGGTATCCACTGGTGAGAATAGGGAGGATTTCTATACCCAAACCAAGGAATAAATGTATTTATATTACATCTACCCATGGGTAGATCCAGAGAGGCTGAAATGGTGTGGCCACACAGTGTAGCTAGATGGATCTGGTTCCCTGCAGCTACAGCAGCAGCAGCCAGGGACTTTTTAAAATCCCCCAACTCAAGTAAAAACCTCCATACCACCACCACTTTTGGCACCTCCACTCTGCCGCCGCCCCCCCCCCCCCATCCCCCCATCCTCAGCAGCCTGGAAATAAGTGTAGAGAAGAAGAACCCCCTTGTCACCACCGCTGTCTCTTGGAGAACTCAGCTTCAGGGGCAGCCACCCCCACAGTCCTGGCTGGAGTGGGATAGGAGCCAATGGGACAGTGTCAATGACAGTGAGTAGGTATCCTTTTCCTGCCCAAGAGGTGTCAGTAGGGAGGTGGATAGAGAGAATGGGGGCACAGAGGGTAAGGTAAGGGATGCTGAGAGCCAGAGGTGTTTCTTACCTGTTTTGATGACTTAAAAAGAAGTCCCAAGCTGTTGTTCCAGTGGCATGGTCTTCCTCCTCAGGTGGGGGCTGTGGAGTGCTGGGAGTGGGGTTGTGATGATCCCTACAGTGCCAGTCACTGCTCTTGAACCCCACCCCTTTTTTCAATATCGTGGATCTACCTATACATCTACCTCTCTCTTATTTTTGAAGCTGAATAGTGTTGTTCTGCAGTAATTCAGAATAAAACAATATTCATTGAACAGAACTGAGATAAATCAGATATTCTAATAAGGTTAACAGAAGACTGTGGTGCTGGTGCCATAGTGAAGGCTTTGGTTTCTTCGACCATAGTCCGCACTTCAGAGAGAGAGGCAGTGATTTGTTGGGAAGGGATGGCCTCCATCTCATTTCAATGGGGAAGAAGCTCTGCTAGGCCAGAATGGCTGACCTGCTTGACCGGGCTTTAAACTAAGTTTGCTGGGGGATGTGCAGATAACCACCAGTGCATGTCCACTAAGCATCAACCACAAAATCAGGTCATGCTGCAAGGGAACTCACTCTTACCCCAGCCCATGGATGGGGCTCTTCTAGAAGTGCAGGGAAGTCTAGGGCCTCCGATGGCAGGCTCACTTGCCTATACACAAATGCCAGGAGGCTGGGCAACAAACAGAAGGAACTGGCCCTTTTGAAAAGTAGAAATGACTATGATTTCATAGGGATAATGGAGACCTGGTGGGACTCCATCTAGGACTGGACCACAGGTATAGATGGATATACCTTGTACAGGAGAGATTGTGTTGCAAGAAAGGGCAGGGGTGTAGCTCTTTATTTGAAGGAGCAATACACTTCCCTACAGATGGAGATTGGTAACCAAGGAAGGTGACTTGAGGCCCTCTGGGTAAGTATATGGGGGGAACTTGGTGAAGGGGATATAATGGTAGGAGTCTACTACACACCTCCTAATCAGGAGCAAGAGCTTGACCACATATTCACTAGGGAACTGGCAGAGGCTGCATGCTCTCGGTGCATGGTTGTCATGAGCAACTTCAACTACCCTGGCATCTCATAGGAAGAGCACTCAGCCAAATCCAGTCTCAGTGCTTCTGTACATGCATTGGTGAGTTCTATTTGTCTCAAGACATCTATGGGCTGACAAGAGGCAAGGCACTGCTGGACCTGGTACTGGCCAAAGGAGATGATCTAGTGGGTGACCTGAGAATCAAAGGGAAGCTGGGAGACACTGACCATGAGTTGATCACTTTTCCTATCCACCACAAAGATGGCAGGTCAGTCAGAAATCTGGAAGTCCTTGACTTTAGGAAAGTCAACTTTCACAAGCTCAGGAGGCTAGTTGTCAAGGCCCAGAGAGGCCATGATCTGACAGGGAGGGGAGCCCATGATGAGTGGTTGCTCCTCAAGGATGCATTCTTTGAAGCATAAGGGAAGTGCACTCCAGCCCATAGAAAAAGTAGCAAAAGGGCTGGGTGACCCCCTTGGCTCAACAGAGAACTCATGGATCTCCTGTACCTAAAAAGAGAAGCTTATAAAGGATGGAAGATGGGAAATACCACCAAGCAGGAGTATTCAGCACTAGTCCGCACCTGTAGGGAGTGAACTAGAAAAGCCAAGGCTGAAACTGAGCTCAAACTGGCTACACGAATCAAAGACAATAAAATGTCCTTCTGCAGATATCTGGGAAGTCACAAAAAAACTCCCAAGGGAAACATTGGAACCTTGCTAAACCAAATGGGGCAGCTGATAACCAACACCCAGGAAAAAGCCAATCTCCTCAATGATAACTTTGTATCGGTCTTCTACCAACCCAAGGGGATCACCCCCTAGACAAGATGCAGGATCACCAGGAAAAGGACAAACATATATCCATCACTGGCATGGATCTTGTGAGGGAGCATCTTGGGAGGCTGGACCCCCACAAATGAGCTGGTCTGGATAGATTGTACCCAAGAGTGCTAAAGGAACTGACTGACATCATAGCACAACCAATGGCAAGGATATTCAAGAACTTGTGGTACTGAGGCAAGGTACCTGAAGATTGGAAGAGGGCCAATGTGGTGTCTATCTTCAAGAAAGGGAGGAAGGAAGATCTGGGGAACTACAGGCCAATCAGTTTGACCTTAATCCCTGGAAAGATCTTGGAAAAAATCATCATGGAAACCATTACCAACAGGCTAAAAGAAGGCAATACTCTGAGATAGAGCCTACATGGCTTCATTGCAGGTAAGTCTTGCCTGGCCAATCTCATTTTCTTCTATGACCAGGTGATGCATCACCTGGACAACAGAGAAGAGGTTGATATATATTTGGACTTCAAGAAAGCCTTTGACCTGGTGTCCCATGATGTCCTCATGGTAAAATTGGGGAACTAGGGCCTTGACAACCTTATGGTTTGATGAGTGGGTAACTGGCTCCATGGACAGATCTAGAGAGTGATAGTCGATGGAACTGAATCAACATGGTGCATGGCTTTCCCCAGGGCTCCATTCTTGGAGCTGTACTCTTCTATGTATTTATAAATGATTTGGACTCTGGTGTCAGAAGCAGATTGGCTAAGTTTGCTGACAACACCAAACTATGGGGAAGTGTGATCACCCTAGAGAATAGGCTGGTGATCTAGGCCAACCTCAACAGGCTTGCAAGGTGGGTGAATCAAAACCTGATGGTATTCAATATGAAGAAATGCAAGGTGCTCCATGTTTGAAGAAAAAACCCACATCACTTTTATAGGCTCAGCAGTGCTACGCTTGGTAGCACCATGACTGAAAGAGGCTTGGGGGGCATGATTGACCACAAAATGAACATGAGCTACCAATGTGATGCTGCAGCCAGCAAAGCAAACAAAACTGTGGCTTGCATCTATCGATGCATCTCAAGCAAGACCCAGGAAGTCATCCTCCCACTTTACTTGGTCTTACAGTATTTCAGCTGTGGCTTCATTATCCAGTTCTGGGCTCCTCAATTCATAAAGCATGTGGAGAAGCTTGAGAGGGTCCAGAGGAAAGCCACACACATGATTAGAGAACAAGAGAGCAGGGCTTATGAGGAGAGGCTAAGAGCCATGGGACTCTTCTGCCTGGAAAAACATAGGCTCGGGGGTGACTTGGCGGTAGCCTATAAGTACATAAGGGGTGTGCATCAAGAAATGGCAGAATGTCTGTTCACCAGGGCACCCTAAGGGAAGACAAGGTCCAACAGTCACAAACTCCTGGAAGACTGTTTTAGGCTGGGCATAAGGAAAAAACTTCTTTACTGCCTGAGTCTCCAGGGCCTAGAACAGACTTCCCTCAGAGGTGGTGCAAGCACCTCCTCTAGACACTTGCAAGAAACACTTGGATGCCTATCTTGCTTGGATCATTTGACCCCAGCTGACTTCCTTCCCCTTGGGCAGGGGGCTGGACAAAATGATCTTGCAAGGTCCCTTCCAACCTTAATGTCTATGAAATCTATTAAACTGATGATCATATCTCTCTCTGCAGATCTTTATTTTTGGGAAGAGGTTTCTGCAAAAATTAGTTTGCTAATCCCCTGCAGTATCCATCTTATTGTTTCTTTTTCAGATTTACTTACCCATGGTGCCTACACAATACTTGTTAATATTTAGGCATCTGGAAATTGTGACTTGTAATGAGCTCACATCATGGCCTTGGGCCCAGCCAGTCTCAGTCAAGCAATCAAGCAATACATTCTCTGAGGCTGCTGGAAATTTTGCCTACAATTTGTTCAGATCCATACCCTGGGCCTAACTAGTCCCAACCGAATGATCCCCTGATACTGTAGGAAACAGTCCTCATCTGCTCCGGCCTTTAAAAGCAAACTAAAGACAACACTAGTGTCCGGACAGTGTCAAGGACCTCTGCAGTTCCTTGACTTGTTTTATCTGAAACTCTGGCTTAGACCTCCAACTTACCTTGACACCAGCTCTGAGTTCCAATTTACTTTGACTTTTGCCCGACGTTTTGCTTGCCCTGGCTCCAACTTAGATTCCTGGCATACCTTGAACTCCAGATTGAATTTGTGGCTTACCTTGTATTTGGTTTAAGCTCCTGACTTACCTGGAACTCTGAGCTCAACTCCAGGCTTACTGCAACCCTGGCTTGACTCTTAGCTCCCTGTTGACCCAATTTTTGGATTTTGCCAAATTAACTAGATGACCTCCCTGACCACCCACGCCTTGATCCCTAACATGACTGCTGGTTTTTATGCTAATTCTATCTGAATACTTTATTTCTTCAAGTAATAAGGTCTACCAACCTGTTACAAGGAGCACTATAGTCAGTTTACAGGTTGGGAACAGAACCAAACCTGTCAGTCACTGGTAGTTAGGCTCTATCCTAGCCTATTCCATCAATTTCTTTGGCCACCCAATCAAACTGAAATTCAGCCAGATCTCTTCAAAGAGAATATCCAATTTTATTTCAAATTTTAGACTATGAATTCAGCTAAGTTATTTGTCTTGTAAAAAGATCCTCCCTTCAGCTCTACTTCCACTGCCTTCAATAGCTGCCACCTCAAAGGTTGCGGAAAGGGTGCAAAGCCAAATTAAAACCAGATGTGAAAGAAATACTATTTCCTCTTCTTTACCACTTATCTCACAGTGTGTGGAGGAAGGCCAGTGACTCATACCTTGTGGATCTCCCTGCGCCTCCACCTCAATTTTTTTTTCAATACTTGTGTCTCATCCTATATCTTCGCTATAAAATGAATGGTGCAGGATTGTCTTTTCACTATGTATCTCTATGATGGCTACACCAAGAAGTCCTGAACCCTGACAAGGCCTCTATGTCTTTCCACAGTGCAAAGAAAATAAAATAAAAACCTCAAGAATATCATGTAATTCACTGAATGCATTTTACAAACCATTAATATTGTATTCAGTAATTAAAATTAATGATATAACTATGTTAATTCATGCCTGTAGATCATTATAGACATAGATTATAACCCTAATTATTAGTGTCATTTCTAATGAGGGAATTCTCCCATCTTGAGTAATTATTTATATCAAATGACATTTCAATGTTAAAACTTGCAGGTTGTATTTTTGTTCAATAAATCAAGTCATGTTAACATAAATAATCAATTTAGTATTGGAGTAGGAGTCTGGGAAACCTGGCTTCTAATCACTCCTTATTAAAAAGGTTTGTGGAATATAATATAACTTTATTGAAGTTATTTTAATGGAAGCTATTTTAAAACCTTGTGGTACTTAATAGAGAATTATATAACTGCTACAGCATTTTTTGGGGTTGACTTAAAAATTCTATAGAAAATTACTATTAAATTTTATAGGTCTTCTTCATAGGGCTGACTAATAAACTGATTTATGATAAACCCAGGCAAGTTATTTAGGTCCAAATCTACAAAAGAAGTAAGGCATATGAACACCTAGCTTCTTTGCACCTAACCTTTTAGCTCCTTGGTTTTTGTGTTGGAACAATAAAGAATAAAACTTAGGCATCTCAAGTAGGATCCATAACAGCAAGTATAAACACACCAAGCATAAAGCTGTGTCAGTTTATCAAGAGGAAATATTGAAAACCAGGGACTGACCTGCTAGAAATACTCAGATCAAGCCCTACATGTGACATAGGTGGAGGAAAGCCACCTGTGGTGGAGGAAAGTTGTCGATCCTGAGGGAACCTAAACATGATGCAGATATCTAGATGCCTTTTTGTTGTTAGGAGTGAGTAACCGTATATTTCCCTGACCTATCAGCTGAAGAATTGGCATCAAAATGAGGCAGGGTAAACACTCCACTCCTAAACATCACCAAAGCTCCATGTCTTCAGGCCAGATCCAAAGGCTCTGGGAACTGGATCCAGCCTGCAGGCCGTAGGTTGCTGACTCCTGCACTTGTCAGTTTATGGTCTCTATGTTTAGGATCTCATAATACAAGTTACTCCTTGTATTGTACATCCAGTTCATATATTGCCTCAGCAACCCAAACCATGTCCCTATTTCTATGCAGCAACACCTTATTGTAATGAGAATGGAATAGGGGGACTCAAATCCACTCTACCTCACCAAGTCCTTGCCCAAGGCCCTGCACATATATGAGGAATGATTGAATGGGCCTAATGTAACCATCAATACCAAATATCCTGAGCCACTTCTGACCTCTTTCTATCTCTTCCCATGTCTTGTTCTTTTTGCCTCTTCACAAGGTTCCTTCTAGTATCAACTTCTGCCAAGAATTCCCACTTAACAATCCTCACAGATCCTTATGGGGCTCCTCCTCTTTTTGTTTTCCAGACTGAACTGGCTCTTACCTGATGAACGCAAGGTACATTTGCTCTGTATAGACTAACTGATTAACATATATAGAGCATTTATACATGTACTCCAGGAGTGGGAGAGGAGGCACTTTAAATAGAGTGGCTCCAAGGGTCGCTCTAATTAAAGTGTTCAGAGCAACTCTTGTATCAGTATCCCAGCACTTCAAAATGGCATCGGGGCACCGCTTATCTAAAGCGCCCCTTGTCTTAGCCACCAGTGGGATGGTTCAGGATTAAGAGAGTGGTCAGGAGTAAAAAGGTAAGAAAGGTTTACTGACTTAACAAGCACACAACTACGCACAGTATAACAAGACAACAATGACAGACAATAACAATTTGCATCGACAACTTGTCGGCAGTCCCCTCTGATGCCTGATGTATGAAAAGTTCCTCTTCTATAAAGCTTAGCGAAATCAGGCATCCCCGATCTGCGCTGTCCGAGGGGTACCAGGAAAGACCCTGGTATTTAATCATGGGGCTCCTTGAGATCTATAGGCCTACTGAATCTAGGTCAGCAGCTAATCTTTAAATTAGTAGCTTCTCTCACAGTGCTGCATCTTCCTTCTACTGATTGCCGGATGTGCTAGCCAATTTATAACTTCTGAGTTACGCTGTTGACTCACAGCCACTCACACTCTCACACTATGAACTTTCCTTATGAATGACCAATAGCAGTACAAGCCTTTGCATTTTTCTGATAAGGTTAATTTTAACTGCATTGCTACATACAAGGCCTTACTACTTTTAAGGCCTCACTAATCTTACAAGACCTCACTACATACAAGGTCTCACTAATCTTTTACTTTAATTAAACTCTTAGCAGCAACATATAGCTCACAATACATGAACAAATGACAAGAAACACCTGGTCTAATCCTCACAGAGCATTCAGCAAGCACCTTCATCACACAGACAACTCTCAGCTGTCATAGCCCCTGTTCACTGAGGTTTAGATAAAGCATGTCCATCACCATTTTGAAGTGTGGGGACACTGATACATAACATGCTGAAGTCTGCTAGAGCGCAGTAATTGCCACACTTCAGCAGATTCAGTTAATCAAGTCTGCATTACAGCATTGTAATTATAGCATATTGGAGCAGCCTTGCTGTTCGTGTATAGGAACCCATAGAGAGATGTCATGGTAATGTCCCCCATCAGTACCAGGTTTTACAATACTTTACTAAGTGTTTGGAAAAAATCCTCATCCAACTCCTCCTTCTGGTTTGGTGATCTCTAGCAAACACCCATTGTCCTACCCACTGTACTTTGACCCCAAAACTTCCTGCTTCAAAGCACACATCAAAACAAGTGTGTGTCTTTTCCACAATAGGTAATATTGCCTCCTTTTTTGCCCTGCCTATCCTTCCTGAATCATGATAATATTCCAGTCCTGCAAAACTATTCCACTGTCTCATTTATCCCAATTAAACCACATTATTGTAACTGTATGAAGACTTCCACTTTTTCCTGCTCATTCCCTATGCTTCCTGCATTAGCATATAAACATCCTAGATGACTAGTCAATTGTCCAGAACACTGTTAAAACTCCCAATATTATCTCTTCTTTCTTAGGTTTTATCTGTGTTACCTAAGTCTATGTTTGATGTTGAGGAAGTCTTCCCAAAAAATAGCCTTAAACTTTTCCAGAACTTATTTATGGCATTTATAAAAGGAAGGTAGTATTTATAAATCTTTGCATACGACCCTGAGGTTTAATAAAGAAATGCACTATATTGGTATTGACAGAAAGATAAATAAGAAATTATACAAACAGAGGGTGGGGCTACACGAGATGCTTTACTGTGCATTAGACTAAAGTAATGTGCAGTAAAGCATTAATATCTACACATACGTGGTAATTACTGAGCAGTAAATTATGCCACTGCATAGTTTGCTAGTACATGTAGATAAAGGTACTAGATTAACTGTGCAGTAGCTATGTGCAAATTGTAGAACATAGAGATTCTGTTCTATTTGTCATTAAAATGGATTTAGTCTCCTAAGTGTGATTTACTTGTTCAAATCCTAGAAATCCATTAATGCATCTACTTATGTAACATCTGAAGATTAGAAATAAGCAACAGCTGAAGAAAGCTGCAAAGAGGAGGAGGACTTACCTTTTGTATTAACTATTTTTCAGAAATTTTGAACATGGTAGAATAGTTGCTTTTAGTGCCTACGTCCACTTACACGCCTTAAAGGTGGAACAGAATCTGGCCCTGCATGCTTAATTTTGAAGTCTACGGGTTAATTGACTGAATCACTTCTGAATAGGAACTTCAAAAATCAATGTAAATTTACATTGATTGCTCTTGAACTGTCTGTCCTGAACCTGCTGGTATAAAGGTTTACTACATCCATTGTTTATTCATCTGAAACACTTCATGACAATCATAAAAGCTTAGTTGCAATGTGTATCTATATTTTAAAATGACAGGTTATTCTTGTTCTGCCACTTTCTTCTGTTTATTCCTTAAACTTCTTCTACTGATGAGCTGTATTTTGTGATTGAATATTTAAAATTGCCAAGTATTTTGTGAGTATGTGCACAAATAACTTGTACAAATCTCTTGCTATACCACAAACATGAATTTAATAGCAGTTTTCTAGGCCTGGCATTCCTTCAAAATGTCTTCTGCTAAAGGCTGATGACAATACAGCTAAATGAATGTACTAGATTTTAGTGGTTTAATTATGGTTTTTTCATAACCTGTCACTGCACTTGTGGCTTGGTTTTTACATGTCTTAATGATCACTTTCTTAGAGAGGCATTTCTGTCACCCTCTGTAACTCAAAGTGCTTCTGTTGCAGGGAATCCCAGACTCCATCTCTGCTCTACTGCCCACCCTGGTTAGTTTCTGTGCAAATTCACTCAGAGTCACTAGCCTTTTGACTGAACGACTGTTTAGACAATACATTTTCTATATTGATCAGTCTGTTGTAGTTTGCCCCATAAAGATACTTGAACTAGCTTTATTTTAATTCCTTCTGGTATAAGTTTAGCTTAGTTGAGATGGAGCTCAGATTGGGGTGATTTATCTAGTCAAGATTCTAGGGGGCACAAATCTCCAATTACAGAATAGATACCCTAACACTTAGGAGAGGCTTCAATACAGCATGAAGTGTGAATACTCCAAAATTATGAGAATAATGCAAAGTGCAATTATGATAATAGTGCAAAGTGCAATAGTTAAAAAAACTGACGTTCACAAAAAAGAATAGAATTCAAAATCAGACAGATATAGTCCTGATCTATCATAATCGCCAACCAGAAAACATTTCCTTCTCCTTTATTTAGTAAATTATACATTTTTTCATAATCGTAACATGAAATAAATCCCAACAAAGAGTTATCCATATACATGTGTTAATGGTGACTAATGATCTAATATAATGTAATACTACTTAATAAACAAGTTTTTGATTATAGACTGAAAACCTCAGTGTGGATTCCTATAGGATATGCAGCTCTATTGCAGAAATTAGGTCAGACTGAGTTTATTTTCATCAAAAAAGTTCTTTAAAAAATGCCTTGGGACAGATTTTCCTTTACCAGTACTAAGCACCAGTATATTCTATAAATACATTTTTCACCTTTAGTGGAAAGAAACCAGAGCTTAATAGAATGAAAGAATCATAGAAAATGAGGGATGGAAGGGGTCTTGGGAGGTCATCTAGTCCAACCCTCTGCTCCAAGCATGACCATCCCCAACTAGATCATTCAAGCCAGGGCTTTGTTAAGCCGGGCCTTAAAAACCCCCAAGGATGGAGATTCCACCACTTCTCTAGGTAACCTGTTCCAGTGCTTCACCAATCTCCTCCAATATTCTAATGAATGTTCCTTGAATTGTTGTATTTTAAATTTCTTTGTTTCACTGAAACTTTTGGAGCTGAATAGAACTAGATTTCTTGCGGACCTGGAAAGTGTCAGTTAGCTGGGTTTTACATCCTTGCAAAAGCAAAAGGAGAAAAAAGGAGGAATCCTTATCTCCTTTCCCTTCCCACTGTGGAATGATGTTTAACATTTAATACTGACCTGTTGCTTCTTGACCTTAGTTTATAGTCTAACAAGCCTGCTTTGTTTTTTACAATTCATCTAAGCATCCTAAAAAAAACACATCTACTACAGCAAAATAACATTCAATACATTTGGCTACAGCAATCACTACTTATGGTTCTTCTTTATGTGTTTCCTTTCAAGCCTTGTGCTCTGTTTGATTGTGTATAATTAAACATATGGATGACTTCCTTTGCTTTGCTGACCAAACCAGTTGTTACATCTGAGAAGGTTCATACTATGGTCATGCAGACACAGACTTCTGGGTCTTTCTGCCTTAGCCACACTTCAGCAGTTTAGGCCTAGGCATCTTGAAAATGAACAAGTCTGGCAGCAGTAATCATCATTTCAGAATACACCTAGCAAACTGAGGGCCTCAGATGACTGAAGGGAAGGAAAAGGTTAGCACTATTCCATCACTTTGGTACTTAAGTGATATTTAGTCAATTAAGTACAATCCTACTTCACCCCCTCAAGTTTCTGAAGAACTGTTAATGCAAAAAGTCAGTGGCCTTCTCCTAGCTCTTTCTTGGCCACGTCTACATATGACACTGAATGCACAGTAGCCTGATACTACTGTGCAGTAGCATTGCATGGCATAAACCATGACATGATGCTACTGCTCAGTAGTATTAGGCTATAGTAGTATTAGCAGTAGTGTTGCAAAAAGGGAATTCATTGGTGCTACTGCACAGTAACTCAGGTTACTGTGTAGTCATTTATCATTTGTTTTTACAAGTACTAAATGACTGCACAATGACTGGGACCTCATGTGATCATTGGGTCCAGCCCCCCTGCTTTGGGCAGAAAGACTGCTGGGGTCAAATAACCCCAGCAAGATGTGCATCAAGTCTTCTTTTGAAGATCTCCAGGGTAGATGCCTGCACCACACCGGCTAGGAATCTATTCCAGCATTTGGTCACCTGAATCATGAAGAAGTTTTTTCTTATCTCCAGTCTGAAACCTTCTAGGAGTTTATGCCCATTGCTCCTGGTTTTCCCCTGGGACACTTTGGTGAATAGTTTTTTGCCTAGCCCCTGATGCTTACCCCTGACAAATTAGTAAGCTGCCACCAAATATCTCTGAAGTCTTCCTTTTCCAGGCTGAACAGTCACATATCTGTCAGCCTTTCCTTGTATGGCCTGTTCTTTGGGCCTCTAATCATATAAATGGCTCTTCTCTGGACTCTCTCAAGCTTCTCCACATCCTTCTTGAAGTGTGGTGCCCAGAATGGGATGCAGTACTCCAGCTGCGGCCTCACCAATGCCAAGTAGAGCGGAAGAATAACTTCCTTAGTTTTGCTTGAGATGCATCAGTTGATTCATGCCAGTGTATTGTTTGCTTTGCTTACTGTAGCATCATACTGCTGGCTTATATTCCTTTTATGGTCAGTTATGACACCCAGATCCCTTTTGGATGTGGTGCTAGTTAGCGTAGCACCACCAAGCCATAAGTTTGTTGTGGATTTTTCCTCCCCGGGATGTAGCACTTTACATTTCTCAGTGTTGAACTGCATCTGGTTCTTGTCCACCCATCTAACTAATCTGTCTAGGTTGCCTGGATCATCAGCCTACCCTGATGTGTGACCACACATCCCCACAACTTAGTGTCATTGGTGAACTTTGTCAGTACGCTTCTCACCCCCACATCCAGATAATTGATGAAGATGTTGAAAAACACTGCTCCAAGTATTGAACCTGGGGGACCCCACTGGCTACTTTCCACCAGGTTGGCGCAGATCTGTCTATTAGTACTCTCTGGGCCCAACCCCACAGACAGTTTCCCACCTATCTGACTGTTAAATTGTTGAGCCCATAGTCACTTAGTTTTATCTTGAAAGCCTCATAGGTTCCCAAGTCAAAGGCCTTCCTAAAGTCCAAGTAAATAACGTTGACCTCATCTCCCTTGGCTAGGTGGTGAGTAACCTGGTTGCAGAAGGAGATGAGGTTAGTCAGATGTGGCCTACCCGTGACAAAATCATTCTGGCTCTCATTCAGAATTTTGCCTTCTACTATCTTATCACGTATGGACTCAATGAGAAATTTTTCAAGGATTTTTCCTAGGATTGAGGTCAGGCTGATCAATATATAGTTATCTGGGTCTTTTCTCCACCCCTTCTTGAAGGTGGGCCCAAAATTGTTCCTCTTCCAGTCTTCTGGGACCTCTCCTGAGTGCCACAAATTCTCAAAGAGGTTCGCCAGTGGTCCTGCGATGACTTCAGCTAGTTCATTCAGCACTCTCAGATGGAGTTCATCCAGTCCTGTTGACATATAGCTATCCAGCATCTCTAGCTGTTCTTTCACCAGCTCTACATTGACTGTTGGTAAGTGATCATCCCTACTGTGACTATTCTGTGTCATATCTGCATTCAGCAGGCTATCACTCTTAGAATGGTGGAGTACAGATGCACAGTACTCATTCAGGAGTTTAGTTTTCTCCTTGGTGTCAGTGATCAGACATCCAGATGCATTGAGCAGTGGTCCCACGTTTCCATTGATTTTCCTCCTGTTACCTATGTACCTATAGAAGGACTTCTTATTGTTTGATTTCAATTGCTAACCTGAATTTGGTCACCACCTTTGCTTTTCTAATCTGCCCCTTACAGATGTGGGCCAATCTTTTGTAGTTCTCCTTGGGGCCTATTCCTAGCTTCCGTCATTGATAAGCCTCCCTTTTCTTTTTCAGAAGATCTGCAGCTTCCCTATTGAGCCAAGATGGCCTCCCAGCCCCTGTGCCACCTTTTTTGTGTACAGGACAACTTCGGTGCACTGAGAATCGTGTCCTTGAAGAACAACCACTCTTCATCTACACTCT
>NW_005842420.1:789327-806214 GCF_000455745.1 Alligator sinensis
TAATCACTAAAGTCCTTAGCCTATTGAAGTCAGATTTTTTAAAGTCAAGAATCTGTACTTTACTGACAGATTTCCCAGTCCTACAATAGACTGTTACCTAGGTTACCGTCTATCATCAGATCAATCACTAGGTCATCCCCCTTGGCCAAAACTAAATCTAGGAGCACTTTTTCTCTGGTCAGCAGGTACACTTCTTGAGACAGGTAGAGCTCATTTATACAAGTGAGGAATCTATGTGACCAGTCAGATCTTACCAAGTGTTCTTCCCAGGAGATGCCTGGCTAGTTAAAGTTGCCCATGATGATCATATCCCATGCTCTCAGAGCCTCTTCCAGTTTTCTAGAGAATTCCAGATCTAGCTCCTCATCTTGACTCAGAGGTCTGTAATATAGGGACCACAATTAGGTCCCTTTTGCTGCATCCCCCCCAGTATCTTGACCCAGAGTGTCTCAAGTCACCTTTCCTTAGTACCAGTTTCAACTTCCAAGGAGGTGTACTGCTCCTTTACATATAGACCTGTACCTCCACTCTTTTCCACTATGCAATCCCTCCTGTGCAGGGTTTCCTGCAGCCCTCTATAGCTACAGTCCAATTGTGGGTAAAGTCCCACCAGGTCTATTCACTTGATTTCATAATACTATGATATCATACTCCCTGCTGGAAAACAGGAGAGCCAGTTCCTCCTGTTTGTTCCCCATGCTCCTGGCATTTGTGTACAGCCATTTGAGCCCTCCGCTGGAGGTCCTTGGTTTCCTGTCACACTGAGGGAGCTCCATTCCCTCAGCTCCTGCTATAGTGTCCTTCCTGTCATCTCCTGTTGTAATGGTTGTTTGTTTGTGGCCCCTGGCCTTGCTCCACTCATTGTCCCCCTGTCCCCAGCGATCTCAGTTTGCAGCCCTGTCCAGGAGGTCCACCATCCTGGCCAAGAAAAGAGCCTTCCCCTTCATTGTGAGGTGGATACTGTCCCTTCACAAAAAAACCTCTGTCTCTGAAGTGCATGCTCTGGTTAAGGAAGCCAAAACCCTCTCAGTAGCACCATTGCTGAAGCCTTCAGTTCACCTTTTCAATACATCCATCTCTCCTAGGCATGTGGCCCACAACTGGGAGGATGGAGGAGAAAATTACCTGCACCCCCAGCCCCTTAAGTCCAGTCGCCAGAACCCTGTACTCACTCATAACCCAACTAGGATTGCTCTCAGCCGTGTCATTTGTGCCCACATGGATGAGGAGCATGGGGTAGGGATTGGAGGTACGGGTGAGTTTAGGAATCCTCTCTGCCACATCCCAGATACAGGCTCCTGGGAGGCAGCAGACATCATGGGCCAGGGGGTCAGATCACTCCCTTTGTCCCTCTCAGGAGGGAGTTACCCACCATGACCACCCTGCATCTCTTCTTAGGGGTGGCAGGTAGCTGCCTCCCCTCATCCAGAGCTGGTGATTCTGCTGATATCTCTGCTGGTGATGTGAGAGGTACATACCTGTTGCTCAGTTCCAAGGGAGGAGTGACCCTGGTACTGTGTGTCTTGGGACCTGAGATGACTGTCTTCCAAACATTCCCTGGGTGGGGCTCCCTGCTCCCCTGTTTCCATGTTTGTCCTGGCACACAGCAGTTTGGGATGGTTTGGGCCATCTTTTTTTCCAGGGGGGTATTTCCTACCAGGAAACCCTGGTAGCGAATTTTGTCCCAGCATGGCTAATTAGCAGCATTGTGCATGGCTAAACAAGCAACACATGTGGTTTGTGGTGCTGCACAGAGGTTTGCAGTGTGACACTCCAGCCATGGAGTTTATGGTTACAGAAACAACTGAGTTTATGGTTGTAGAACAGCTGAGCAGGAATATTGGATGCCTAAATTCCATATAAGTCCCACTTTGGGCCCCTAAATCTTTTTTAGGATCTAGCCATTATCAAAAACTAGACCCCAGCCTTGCAAACAAACTCATTCGCATACTTAACTTTACCACCCTGAATACGTGTGACTGATTCAGAGGCTTTCTGTTTGTATGGGTGGCAGAGGCAAACTAAGCTCCAGTCAGTAAATTCTCCAGGCTCTGGCTTTGCTCTCAAGCTCCAGAAAAGTGCTCCAGGGATTTTCTGAGGTGTTTCTTTCTCCTATGCTCCAGTTCTTTGGAAACCATGTTCTACTGTTTCAACTATTATACTCAGTGGGCACATCTATATATGGCCATATGGAAGTACTAAATGACAGTGCAGTAACAGCCTGTACTGTGCTGTGCCAGCCATGCATGGTTATTTTTAGCTGCTACATTGTTGTAGCAGTGCACTATAATGAGAGGGAGTGTTGCTACAGAGACATAGATGCGGCATCCTGGTTTTTGCCTGTTGATGCTACATCGCTGTAGTGCATTGCTACAGTGACATAGCATCATGTGTAGACGCACCCACTATTGTTTTTTTCTATTCATCCTGAAGGAAGGGAGGCTTACCAGATCAAACTTTAGCAAGGTTCTTGATTTCCTCTGTAAGAAACATGTTTGCTGGCAACTAATAACTCCACTGAATTTAATGGTGGAGAAGCCAGCTATCACCATTCAGTACAGCATTATTACATGCTGAGTAAAATAATTAAGGAACTTAAACCCAGTTCCTTGTATTTGTTTGTTTAAAATACAATTTTAGGGCACATTATGCTGGGATAGATTCTTGGTGGTTATTCCAAAAACTTAGGTAGTGGCATCTGCTCATAGTTCTCAGACTTCTATATAATCCTATTTTTTCAGAAGTGTAAACTGAATATTTGGGATTCAAAAAGGGAAACTGTGATGCCTTGATAAGTCTGATGATAGAGTATTGTATTTCAGCCTCTCCATAAGTTTCTCAGATATGCTTGGCATGCTTCAATACTGTAGGTAATGGCCTTATATCGATAGACAAGACAAGATTAATGAGCTAGAGGAAGATTAAAGTCAGGCTCAGTAAGAAACACATATCTGCAGCTTAAGTTATCTGGTAGCTCCACTGAGGATAGAAATATTACATAGTTTTCTTTCTTGGAGGCTGGATTTGAGTAAAATAATTCACACAGTACCTTCTGTGGAACAATACTAATATACTGCAAAAAAATCTTAGGTATGCAGTCCTTCTCTGCTAACTGAATTACACTGTATGTGGTTTTTTTCCAAACAACTTTCTATAGAGCACATGACAGGTGCCTAAAAGTTTGTCCAACAGCTTTCCCAACTATACAGTAGATCCAATAAAAGTTTGTCCAACAGCTTTCCCAACTATACAGTAGATCCAATAAAAGATATCACACAACATGTCTTTATTTTTATTCATATTTGAGCAACAACTTGAACAAATAGGGAAAACAGACTTGTTGCTCATAGTGTTTATTCAGACCTCCAACCAATTTGCCCATGTTTATGCCTTTGTGGTGCTGTAGGCTGCTCAAACAATTCTAGGAAAAGGTTATGGTTTATAGCCCCCTAGATTTAAAATCTTTGTTACCTGTGTGGTAATACACATACTTCTGGTTTCAACCTCTGCCTATGTTTATAGGCACACCAAGCTCACCTTTACCACAAAGAGCCTGAACAACTTTAGGAGCAACTACTAGTAAAAAAGTACAGTGTTCCTGCATGTCCAGCTACCTTTGAACCAAAAAATCAGTTTTTTGTACACACCACACACTGGGAATCCTTCTCTTTACAGTAAAGAAGCTTTGCTGACAAAGGGATGCCTGCTCTGGTAATATAAAACGTACTGTGGCAATATAATATGTAGTTGGTATGGAACATCTAAACTGGAATCACAGATATAATGCATAAGTAGTCAAGCAAGATATATTGAGTGCATTGGATAGCCCTCTCCCACCCCACTTCAGACTCATTTTACTCAGCAAAAGTAGTCTTATGCACATAAATTCATAACTACCTGAAGAATCCTATCTTTCTGAGTTTTGCAGAAAGACCCATTACAAACCCATATCAAAACATTTCAGTGCACCTTCATATGTCCCAAATGTTATAGATGCACAGACACGTACAGATGGCTACTACAGAGGCAGAGAACTTGCAAATTAATTTCAACCAACAAAGCTGTACAATATTATGAAATCAAGTGAATAAGGGACAAAGAATGAGTAACTGACTTGAAATTAGGTTAAGTTTAAAAGCGTATCTTAGTTCTTAATAATCTTTTGTCTCTTAGTTTCTAATTTTTAAATTGCTGGAAATGACTCATTTATTGCTGAGTGAGCCATTAATCTATCCAAACCTAGACGGCCCATTGGGTTAGCATTGTTAATGCATACTGGAGTGATGGGGCTACTATTTACCTTTGACTTGCCATCTGGTAACCATTTATAGCTAGCTCAACTGGGAAAAGCCTTTAGCATAGACTTAAAATAATGCCTCCATAGCATTAGCAAGCTCCCTTAACTACTCTGCAATAGCAATGAAGGGTCCTCGTACATGTGATGGAATTGCCCCTTTTCGTAGCTTAATTGCACTTTTTAATTATTTAATTACATAACAGTGTACATGCTCAGCGGCATATTACAATTACATTTCATAAAAGTGTACACCTTCAGCAGCGTATTTTGATTTATATGACTTTTTTACATAGCAAACTAAAACATATCCAATGTATTTTAGTTTGCTATGCAACAAATTACAGTGATATTCATCATGTGTACAACGGCCCACAGAGTTTTAAAAAATGGGAGTTTGGAATAGGGCGGGGGAGAAGAGAGGGAGTGATTGATGCAGTATAAATGTTACTAAGACCTCTTCTTTTGACAACTATGAAAAGTAAATATATTCCAAATCTTGCTGTTCCAAACTGATATACATTGTTCATTACTTGAATGTGGACTTTTATTACTTTTTGTGTATGGATTCAAGCGGAAAAATCTCATAAGTGCATTTTGCTCCTGTATATTATCATTCTGTCATTTTAACATGCTTTCTAAGAATGATTTTTTCAAAGTTCATAAAATGGCATTATAATAATGCCCAAGCCCAATAAAACGGTGGTATTTGTGCAAACGGACATTCATAGGAAAAAAAATGTTCTATCTATATGTTGAACTGGATTGCCAATTTTTTCTCTTGCTACAACATGCAATGAAAGCACGTCAAATAGGACATTTCTGCACAAAAAACAAGCTATTTTCCCTGAAGGTATTGTTGGAATGTATGATAGCCCAGGCTAGCAGCACTTCTTATTAAGATTGTCTGGTGCTTCCCATTAAAAAGCTCCATTTTCAGGTGTTTCTAACTTGCCTAACTTTAACTACTTGGGATGACATTTTCCCTACTAATGCCGACTTTTAGAAAAGTTCAGCAAAAGTGGGTCAGCTATTTCAAAGAGTGATGAGAAAGGAAATGTGTTTTACATGTGTTAAAATAAAAACTGGTGACACTTCTTGGAAAAGCTCCAGCACCTATATGCTTTAGGCAAAGCCTTGCGATTTTTAGTAGAATGTGACCTTTATCAGGTATGCTTTTTCCTATCCCTATGAAAATCTAAATTCAACTAAGGTAAGTCTCTGGGGGAAATAAAAGTCACTGTTCCTACACATCTGTAGAAACTTCTTAGGTTTTTAGCAGGTAAATTCCACAAAGATTCTGTCTACACTAGGCTTGTTCCAGTGTAAGGCCAGATAGGACTTTATCTACAATTGGACTGTTGCATGCTATGCCAAATCTAACCCATGAAACAAGGCCACCCAAGCCAAGCACCTGAACTAAAGTAGAGTGGCTGTTTAGGGTTCTCACTGACCTTCATGATATATCCAGAAGCAAGCTAATTAATCATGTACATAGCAGACAAGAGTCAGACTTGTCAGCGATGTATGTAATGAGCAGGTAATGAAAGAGCAAGTGAGGGAAAACAGGCTGAAACTGGAAAGAGAGGTAGGCAGAGGGAATTCAAAAGAGAAATGAGATGATGTGAACTTGATTGAACTTGAGGTGAGCATGACTGAGGTCAGAGGACAAAGGCAGAGTGGCAACAGGAACAGATGGTAATCCTGAAAGTGAATAAAGATGGGGAATGTGGATAAGGGAAGGACAACTGCTGGCCAGATCAAGGTATAAGGCACATTGGGAGAAGCCAGGAAGAGGTTTTGATGAAGACTAACTTGGCAAGAAAATAGCATTAAGGCTGCCTATACACTGTTTTTACCCAATAAGTAGCTGAATAAAAAGTGCAGTCATTTACTTCTGTTTAGCCATTCTTCTGACCCTATATATCTAGGTCCTTCTACCACATCAGTCATTTACCTGAACCCCTTATTCAAAGAACTAATCATACCTCCAGCATAATACAGAGCCATTACAGAAAACCTGAGAGTTAAGAGGCATGAAACTATCCAGCCAAAAGGAAAGTCCTATAAGTAAAATAGTCTTGCAAAACATCAGACACCTAAAAGACATTTTTTAGAGACTGCTGTAACTCTGAATTGAAGATTGTGAGAGACTTCACAAGAATCTATCAAAGTTAAAGCTACAGAAGTCTTTATAGCTCGTCTTCAATTTCTTCATCAATGATCTGGAAGATGGGATGGAGTGCACTTTTCACCCAGTTTGTGGATGATACCAAGCTCAGGACTGTAGTAGGTATTCTAGATGGTAGGGCTAGGATTCAGAGAGACCTAAACAAATTAGAGGATTGAACCAAAAGAAATCTCGTGCAGTTCAATAAGGATAAGTGCAAAGTCCTGCACTTAGGATGGAAGAATCCCATGCACCAGTACAGACTGGGGACTGACTGGCTATGCAGCAACTCTGCAGAAAAGGACCTGGGGATTTCAGTGGGCAAAAAGCTAAATATGAGCCAACAGTGTGCCTTTGTTGCAAAGAAGGCTAACAGCATGTTGGGCTACATTAGTAGGAGCATTGCCAGCAGATCAGGGGAAGTGATTATTCCTCTCTGTTCGGCGATGGTGAGGCCACATCTGAAGTATTGTGTCCAGTTTTGGGGCCCCCACTCCAGAAAGGATGCAGACAAATTAGAGAGTCCAGTGCAGGGCAATGAAAATGGTTAGGGGGCTGGGGCACATGACTTCTGAGGAGAGGCTGAGGGAACTGGGCTTACTGAGTATGAGAAGAGAAGACTGGGGGTGATTTAATTTCAGGCTTCAAGTACTTGAAGGGTAGTTCAAAAAAGAATGGCGCTAGACTGTTTTCACTGGTAGAAGATAACAGGACAAGGATCATTAATCTCAAGTTGCAACAATGGAAGTTTAAATTAGATATTAAGAAAAACTCTCTCACTGGGAAAGTAGTAAAGTACTGGAACAGGCTACCCAGAGAGGTGGTAGAATCTCCATCCTTGGACATTTTTAAGACCCAGCTAGACAAAGCTTTGGCTGGGATAATCTAGTTGGAGATAGTCCTGCTTTGAACAGGGGGTTGGACTAGATGACCTCCTGAGGACCCTTCCAACCCTAATGTTCTATGATTCTATGATTCTTTGACCTTTCCATGGCACAATGTCTGATAACATCTAGTTGTGACAACTCAGCCCAGCACTAAGGCTGAATCACTACAAACTGCTGCAGGAAGTGGGATCCAAAACCCAATTTCCAGGGGTACAATTAAATTAAAAATGAGGGAGGCTAAAGGGATGGAAAACAAGCTACTGATTAAATTTCATAAAGAAAACAACACAAAGCCTCAACTATAAGTTGAACCTATGGGGAGCTGTGGGAGTGGTGCTGTGCCTGCTGACGCTCTTTAAAAAGAAGTGGATGAGAACTTCACTATAAATTATTAATTCTTAAGGGTTTCAAAAACTACCTCATTTAAACAGAGAGATCCTAGAACTTCAGAGTGGAGATCCAGTTAACAACAAGAATCTAAGGAAAATCATTATTTTTTAATACTTGACTTAAGGAATAATGTGCATGTTGCAACTAGAAGACAAAAGGACATTTTTGTATTCCTTTACTCATAATTTTTTCCAGACAAGTGACTTAAGGAATAATGTGCATGCTGCAACTAGAAGACAAAAAGACATATCTGTATTTCTTTATTCGCATTTTTTCCAGACAAGTAATCCTTATCTTGTATCTGCCTGCATAGTAGTAAGTACAGAGACAAAACCTATTTGTTTAGGAGTTCAAAATGAACTACGATGTATAATGCTAGAAACATTTAACATTTCAAGTTGATATAAAAATCACCAAGAATCAGTACAATGCCTTCATTTTATTTCCACTGACATGATTTCATTAAGCTGTTCTTGGTTGTTTCTCATGAGGTTGGTTTGAATGGTTATCATTATTGAAAGTTCAGATAACATGACTAAACTTTAATGAAAGGAAGATGTAGGAGTGTGAAATATATACTGTTGCATGAAAAATTGTAGTACTGTTCCTGCCTGAAATCAAAGGGCTTTAGGCCCATATGCAACATCCAGACATGCAGGCACTTGCAGTCTGTGGCACCGTAAACCTCTTTGCAGTACCACAAATTGCATACCCAGAACATTAAAATGTTCCCCATGCTGCAAATTTGCAGCACGAGGGCAAATTTTGCTGGCAGGAAATCCTGGTAACAAAATAAAATGGCAAGAAAAAAGCAGCATGGAGCATGTGGCAGAAGCATGCAACAGCAGACATGGAGGCTTGGTCCTCCAGGGAGATACTGCGGCTGCTGGCCAGAGTATCTCCATTCCTTTAGTTGTGCCCCATCTCCTCCAGCATCCCAGGAGCTAGGAGCAGCGGGGAAAAGGTAGTTTGCCCAAAGTGCAGCAATTCGCCCCACACCAAAAAGCACATGCAGGGGCATGCACTGCAGCAAAAATAGCAGTGCAAATTTGTGCCACTACTATTTTTGCTGCTGCAAGTGCATGCCCCTGAATGTGAGGAGGCACTCATGTTGGGCTTCATAATAAACCAATAAATTAAGCATTTTTGAACAACAAATCTTGAATCTTTTTAAAGTGATTTGTGTATATGCAGTGACGTATTGATATATTTGCTGTCTTAAGGATATTCAGATCTTAATTTGGCAATTGTTGTTCAGGTGTCCTTCTTGTTGCATCTCACAACCCCTTTTTATGGTTGTATTTTTCCAATGTCATTGGCAGGGGGTCAGACTTGATGATCTGTTCAGGTCCCCTCCGACCCTACCAACTATGAAAAGTAGTAATACAGTACACAGGAGTTGTTCATACCACCATTATAAGCCATTGCAGACTTGACATTTTCATTTAAAGAAAGTTTTCCACTTTTGCTGCTTTGCTAAGTATTATTTTAGTACAGTAAGAATCTAGCTTTAAACTGTCAAGTAAGGAAAGAAGTAATCCCACTCTTCAAGCTTGGCTGTTTAAGAGCATAAATAGTGCCATACTGCATCCAACCCGTGATCCATATAGCCCAGTATCCTGTCTCCAACAGCAACAGGATACCTTTAGAATAGTATATCATATGTATCAGGTCTCATGGGCTGGATCCACTCTGTGGGGCTTCTCATGGGCCAGATACAGCCATGGGGCTTCCCATAGGCCAGACAACCTGTGAGCTGTGGCAGTGGTGTTAATCCCAGCAGCTTCCAGAGTGGCTGTTTCAGTGTGAATCTGCAATCCAGAAAGTTAACACAATTGTTGCTTGCCCCCACTTTTCCCCTGCTAGCAATAATAGTTCCCAGGGGCAACCAAAATCCAGATTTCCATGGAAGATGACAATGTATGTGGCAGAAGGGGCAGGGGAAGGGGAGTGGCAAGCAGCATTAACTATGTGGGGTCTGGAGCTGCACCAAAATATTGGGGATTAACACTGCCACAGGGGCTCTACATGGGTCAAATCCAGCCTGCAGAGGTAGTTGAGAAGCATGCAGGCCAGATGATCCACCTCCATGGGCCATATGGATGTATTTGATACCCCTGCTTTAAGAAGGATAGCATATGAACAGCGATCTCCCTCTAGGTAGTGATCCATCCTCTGTCATACCCTCGCTGCTCATTATTACTTGGTGGATTATTCATGTAAATCAAAGTTTTCTAAAATGACAACACATTTTTAGTGCTTCTGTTCTTGAGTATTCAGCATGAAATCTTGGCCCCCATTTTCAGAGGCGCACACAGCTCTTACTGAAGGAGATTCAGTTGCTCAACACATATGAAATGCAAGTCCAGAAGTGTGTTAAACTATGCACTCAAACTCAGGTGTTACTTCTGAAAACAATAGCCTACATTTGGCAGCTTTTGATGCAGGCTTTTGATACAGACATTTTTTTCATGCGATACGTATTTGTAAAGGCAATATAAGTATATTCAGTTCTCTGTACATTTTTATTGTTCCAATTTCTAGTTACAATCCTCTAAGCAGTTAAGAGTCTTAGAGAAGTCAGTGTTTATGAGACACTGATTTTGGTGCAGTTACTCTGCTTTACCAGACAGGGGTTGCAGTCTGTACATCACAAATAAACAAATTAAAGTACAAATAAAGGATTGCATTCTGGAGGCAGCATATAACCTACCGAGTAGTTTCTGGTGTTAATGTAAGAAAACTCTAAAAGTGAGTGCAATATTTAAAAGGAAGAGAAGACCTTGTACTGGCAACATTATTGATCCATATCAAGAAACCACATATCCCTCTTAAGACATTAAATACTGGAAGGATTTTCTCATGTCTTCCTTTCTCTTCTCCAGTCTTCCCTTTCTGCAAATGTAGTCAGCAGAAATGTAATATTCACACAGATCATAACACTAAAAACTCTTCAGAATGTCATGATTAGCAGCAGCAAAAATTGTTCTGTCCCTACATCATTTCTGACTGAGGACAAGTGAATATTTTATACAGACATGTGGGGTGATGAGAAGGGATCCTGGTTTTCTCAGTTTAAAAATTGTAAATTCACTGATTTTTTAAAAAAATTCTAAATTATCTGATTAAAACCCCTAAAATCCATGTTTTTCTGTGATTAAAATGAAACACCACTATATATATATAGGTATGAGTTGAACACAATGTTTTCTTGATATATTTATAATTTTAGAGTGATTTGGAAGCCTACAAGTGCCTCAAACATTATAATAAATTCTAAATACCTATATAATTTGGCATTTGATTTTGGATTTTTAGCATTTTGGGATTTAAAAAAAAAAAAACAGACCTCCCCCTGCCCCCTTCACCCACCAGGATGTGTGTCCAGCTGTGGCTGTTCACACCCCCTAACCCTGCTTTGTGGGGCTGAGCAACCCTGATATGCCAGTGCCCTGCCCCTGCCCCTCACTCCCAATCCACAACCCCCATGGTGCCCCTCAATCCCAACCCACAGGCCAGTGGGCCCTGCTGGTACATCTTATTCCTGACTTATAGCCTCCCCTGGCTCTGCTGGTTCCCCTCACTCCCAACCCACAGCGTCCATAGCTCTGCCAGTGCTCCTCACTCCTTACTCACAGCCCCTCATCCCTGCAGCCCTACTGGTGCCCCAACTTCCAACCCACAACCCCCCATCCCCCAGGTGCCCCTCACTCAGCCCACAGCTGTGGTCCTGCCAGTGCCCCACACTCCCCTGCCCACAGCTCCCCCATACCCTCAGGTGCCCCTCACTCATGACCTGCAGCCCCCTGCCCTCACAACCCTGCTGGAAAGCATCCCCAGCTGTCAGGGCTATGGGGCCAGGGACCCAGGTCCACAGCCCCCTCCCCCCACCCCCCTGGCCCAGCAGCACCCAAGCCCTAGCTACTGCCTGTGGAAGGCAACAGCAGCTGCAGCTGGAGCAGAGCGCGGAGCCCAGTTCCCCCTCCTCCACAGGCAGCACAGCTGGAGCAGAGCTCATGATGGGGGCAGATGTGGGCTGCCGGCTGTGGGCTTGAGGTTCCCTGCCCTGATGCCCTCCCCTGGAGGCCTCTGTGGCCCAGTGGATGGGACCAAGCACAGGAGGGCAGAGTAGGGCAGGGAGGTTTGGTGCCACTGCAGGGAGTCCCATGGTGCCATGGTGAGGAGCCACCCGGCAGCAGCTACTCACCTAGCAGCAGCAGGGGCCTCAACTTCATGCTGCTACACCTGCTGCTGCCAGGCAGGTAGGGGGCAGGCAGGGGGCACCTCGCCATGGTGGTGAAAGGTGATGGCACTGAGCCTCCCCACCCCATTTTGTCCTGCCATGCCAAATCCCAACTACTGTACCATGGAGGCCCCTGGGGAAGGGTAGTAGGGCACACAGCCCCGAGCCTGCACAGGCAGCCGACATCTACCCCCATCCAGTGCACATATCTGGGGGGGGGGGGGGGGGGGGTCATGTGCTTCCCCATGTCCTCCTGGGAGTGCGTGCGGTGCCAGGCAAGCCCCCTCCACCATGCCCTGGACAAGCTGCCCATGGCTCTGTCCCGCCCCCTGCCTGGGATCTGCACCATGTGTTCCTGCCCCGGCCCCAAGTCCCAGGCCCCAGGACCCAAGCACTGCCCTGGTTGGACAGTGCCCCCAGCCAACTCCTTCCCTCCCTCACTGTGAGGAACTCAATTCTCCTCCCCACCACAACTTACCTGCAAGAAGCTGTGGGAGATGCTGTCCATGCTGTCTGGCTGCCATGTGCATGTGTGTACGCACACATGCACAGGGTACCCCCATCTGATCACCCTCTTCCCACTCCCCACAACCCCTTGCAGGCTGCAACTCTGCCAGCCTGCAAAAGGAAATCAGCCATTTCCAGTGGGTTTTTTTTCCCCTTTAAAGGAGGAAATGGTGGCTTGCACTTCTCTATCTACAGAATGAGGAAGTTCTTTGGACTCCAGAAGCATGTAAATCACAGGAAGGCCAGGGTCACCTGAGTGGAGGCCCTAAAGGGCCTTGTGTTTATACTCTACCTCCAGTTCCCGTAGGACTCCCCAGCCTCCTAAGCATGGGGGGTGTATATGCCATACCTCCAGTAATAATGCACAATACATCAAAACTCAAAACAAAAAAATAATTCATTATAAACTGTTACTCAGTCTTGGAGAGCTTCAGTTGTCTTCAACCACCACCAAGTCAAGGCTCATGCCTTGCTAAACTTAGTAAGAAACATCCTAACCAATCTCAGGCAAACCGTTGTAATTGAGGATCAAGGTAATTTAAAATTAGAATAGATTGGGCATGTCTGCATGTGCATTAATGTACCGTTACTGTGCATCAAGTTTAGTACCTCTAATATAAGGTACTAACTAAATGTTCAGTAACTAACTTTTGCCGTGATGCACTAATACACAGTAGAATTAGACTACTGTGCATTAAGCACCTCGTGAAGATGCACCCTTTGGAAATAATATTTTAAGTACTTATTTAAAACTAGCTAATTTTCCATCTAGAATGACAAATTTCAGGGAGTGTTTACATGTCCCCCCCCACCCCCACTTGACCCCCACTCCCCCCCCCTGCCTCCTCCTCCAGCCTGTGGTGGAGGGGCTCCCTCCCCCGCCCTGCCTCTGCCTTGCAGTGGGGCTTCTCCCCACCTCTCCTCCCCACTCCCCTCCCTCCTCCCCACCACCTCCCCCTCCCTGCCAACTGTTATCATTGCCAGGAAGCAGGGGGGCATCACCACTGTGACTCCCCCTTCCTTCCCCTCTTCCCTCCCTTCCTTCCCTACCTGCTGCCTGGCCCCAACAACAGCTGCCACCATGACCCACCCCTTCACTACCCCCCATCCCACCCCATGCCCACGCAGCCTCTCTCCCTTTCACCTCTCTGCTGGCTGTTGTTGGGGTCCCCTTCCCACTCTCTTCCCCATCGCCTGGCCCCCACAACAGCCGCCACTGTGATCCCAACTTCGCCTCCCCCATCCTTCCCTGCCTACCATCTCATAGTTTCATAGTTTCTAGGGTTGGAAGGGAGCTGAACAGATCATCAAGTCTGACCCCCTGCCCTAGGCAGGAACGAGTGCTAGGATCATAACACCCCAGCCAGATATCTATCCAACCTCCTCTTGAAGACCCCCAAAGCAGGGGAGTGCACCACCTCCCTTGGGAGCACATTCCCTAACCATAAAGCAATGCCTCCTGATATCAAACCTTATCCTACTCTCAATCAATTTGTGGCCATTATTCCTTGCTATCCCAGGTGGTGCCTGAAGGAACAGAGCCTCCCCTATTTTCCGCTGGTCTCCCCTGGTGAGTTTATAGATGGTTGTCAAGTGGAGGTTAGCCTTACTGACCGCTTCCTCGCATTGGCAGCTCATGTCCATCCTGAAGTCAACAATGACTCCAAGATCCCTTTCAGCCACTGTGCTGTTGAGAAGGGTGTTTCCCAGCCTATAGGTATATTGCAGGCTCTGTGTGGAGCAGCAGGGCTTCTCTTCACCTGAGGAGGTGGTAGTGGCTCCTCCCTCTCCCCCGCCTACCCACCTCTGGCTCCTCCTGTCTGTGGCAGCACAGGCGGTGGCGGCAACTCCCTCCCCCCTGCATGCCTGCCTGCCTCCTTCCATGGAGAGGCAGGGATTCCCTTTGTCTGAGGCAGTAGAGGCAGCAGCTCCCTCCCCCTGTCTGCCTGCCCTCCTCCACCTGAGGTGGCAACAGCAGCTCTCTCCCCACCTGCCCACCCCTAACCCCCCCGCCTGTGCCTCCTCCTGCAGAGCTCCCTCCACCTAAGGCAGCAGTTCTTCCCTCCTGCCCCCCTCCACCTCCTCCTCTGCCTCCTTCCATGGAGTAACAGAGACCCCACAGCCAAACACCATCAGCCGTCTTGGAGGTGCGTGTGCAGTTGCCCAAAAACATTATGGACAGACAGACACACAGACAGATACACAGACCGGCATACTAAGTCCTTTATTATATTAGAATTATAGCCGATAGCAAGTTATTGTAGCAAACTGTATGATTACATGTTCAATAATAATTCCTGCAGAGATTCAGTTCTACTGCTTAGGAGTTGAGATGATAAGTATCCAATAGTAGTGTAATTTCCAGCACTCTTTTGGAGATTCTGCTTACAATTATTGGCAATCAAAATAGTGATTAAGCTATTTTCAAAATAATTATTCTTAAATCATCAGTTGGCAGTTCCAGCTGAGTTAATTAACGTAAACATATTGACAGCTGTTTTTCTACTGTTACTACCTGTTCTGTGAAACTCTGCCCCTTCTTTTCAAATACGGGTTTAAGGTAAAATACCTTCCATTAAGCATTAGACTTTCCTAACTCAGTTTCAGTCCTTCAGACTATGAGGTTCCTTCAGTTCCCAATGCTTTCAAAGGCAGTTAAAGATTGTTGGCATATTTCAGGTAAAAGAGCTGAGTTGCAAAGGGGAAACACTAATATGCCTAATGTACTTTCTGTAGCATATTGTATCTCCAGAGAATGTTAAAAAAAATGGTTTTAGTCAAATGAGATCATAGTTTTAAATATTTCATTGATGATTAAATTGGGTATAATAAATTAATTACATGAAATGAGTCAGAGGCACAGGCAGAATATGGAAAAAAACCCAAAAAACCTGAAGTCCTTTTCCACTTATAAGGGAATTGTAAGGTTTCCCTTCCCCCTCCCATATGAGCAAAAAGTTCAACTAAATCATGCCTTCCTTTCTGAAGTGATTTTACTGTCATAGAGATGGGGGCAGGGAGAGGTTGGGCAGGGAAAGGAGAAAAGAGTCCCAGAACCTCCAGAGAAATTTGGAGGATGCCTGCTGAGAGAAAGTTTAGTCATTATGGTCAACATTAAGGAGAATTTGAGAGGATTTTTGTTTTCTTCTTTAAAACATAGTTTATTCGATGAAATAGGATGGAATAGTTAGACCTTCAAGCAAACTGAAGTCTGATTTTTTTTCTTCCAACCTCAAAATGACCTTCAATAATGTAACCAGCTGGTCTTTTAGTCTCTGAAATTGTCATGAATTAAAGAACTGCAAGGGAGATGTCAGGGACCATTTTCCCTTTATTCTAGAGCTTTTTGTTGAATTTAAGGTTTGATTTTTTTCAGCATTGCAAATACTTTCCCATCCCATGTTGCTTTCTTTAGAAAGAGAGGGCCAGCTCCATAATGACACAGAATAAGTCATTAAAACTTAAAAGACTCCAGAAGCTTTCAGTTGATATTTGGACGTGTCTGTCATATCCTAGGTAATTGGGAAAATATATTCTGTCAGAAGTCAGGCAGCAAGAGTTTGTTTAAAATGATATAGAAAGGACTTCTGCTATAGCAAGTAATCTTCCTTGAAAATCCAGGTAACATAGGACAAAACTTGTCCCTTAAAATCGCTTTTATTGCAAACAGCAAACTTATATGAGTGCAGGGGCTTATCCAAAAAGAAAAGCCTCATGTCATACATTAAAGGGAAAAATATGAAATGTGTGCACCATACAGCAATTGCAATTCGATTTAATGCAATATATTTATCTCTCTTCCACATTCCTAAATATTCCTACATACAAACAATTAACTGTGTCACAGTCATTGGTTTCTTCAAACTGTTGCATCATACAATGGATATTTATCTATTTACAAAGGAAATGTTCCAGGATGGATTGTTAACCTGTTACTCACAACTGTAGGGTTGATAATGTTAACACAGATGTATTTCTGTATACAACGCTTTGTTAAGGTTACAAAAAGCACACACTCAGGAAATATCTAAAATATAGATTTAATGGAAAACATAACTGTTCCCTGAGGGGTATGTATCTTGATGCAGCCAGCCCTTAAGACACACAAATTGAAAACCCAAAAAGAAGACAGAAAAGAAAAACAAAAACAAAAAGAAAGAAGTCAGTCCTGACAGGTATTACAAAGAAAATAATTTGAACCAAACTGTCGAGCTATAATAATTAAAAATCTACATACCGATTTATAGGTCTTTTCTTAAGTGGGTAATTTTTTGATCTACAAAAGCTACTGCTACTACATGTATGAAGAGGAGGTGTACTTTTTCTGCCATAAGCGATAGCAAATTTGATAAATTGTATGTAATTTACAAAGACAAGTAGCATTTAAAAGGAAAGA